>NW_009954102.1:3269415-3274145 GCF_000747805.2 Chaetura pelagica | reverse complement strand
TCCCGAAAACCATAATCTACAAACACCACATCAACTTCATTTGTGGATACTTGTTGCACAACACTTGCTCTGTACCACTTCCCATCTTTGGGATATTTAACAATACAGGCAACCTGTCCAGTTTCGTAAGGATTCTTTTGTGCTTTATAATAAGTCTGAATTTGTTCCATTAATTTATTTAGCTCTGGCAGTTTGCTTTGCAACTGACATGAAAAATCTGCTGGGGAAACTATGTAAGAACACACCACTTCAAAAACAGCTCCTGGATTAAACACATACTCTTTATAAAATATTTTTTTCTCACATACTGATATACATCTTTTAGAGACAGCACCTTCTCCAAAACAGGTCAGCACAACAGGTTCTCTCAGCACTGAAGGCACACTTAATGATTTTTCTTTCTGAAATCCTGCTGCCTTTCCAGACACCTTATTTTTGCTACTACAGATGCTCTGCAAATTTGGTTTTTTCTTTTTTAATCTGTGGGGATTCACGTTTTGACATCTTTTTGTCAGCTTTAGAACAGAATTTGGTGTCTTTTGCCAGTGTTCAGCATATCCAGCTTGAATCATACACATGGCAATATTTCCTAGCTGCAAACCATTTGTAGAGTGCATGTTAACAATATACTTGTTTTTTTGCTTTCCAATTACATGAAGCCACAACAGTCTGTTTAACACCATTTCTTTGAAGAAATCTATTTCCTTTTTAACCCACACACCATCAACAGGGAACGTGCAAGCAAGTGTGCAACAAACAGCTAAAGCTGGTATACCAGAAAACTCAGGAAGCAATTTCTTCACATCAGAGACAGGTATTGTATCTGTATTTCCCAAGTCCAAAAAATACACAGTAGTTTTTACATTAAGCACTTCAGTGACAACACCCCGATAGTAAAGCATGTCTTTGCTATACCGGGCACAACACAGTGATCCAGGTTCTGGGTTTTTAAGGACCATTTCATCAGCTCCACATCCATCATACACAGCTGTAATATTTTTCATCAAGGCCTGAAATTCCTTCTGATACTCACATGTTTGAATCCAGAAGTTGGATGGATTTATGACATATACCACAAACGCAGTATGGAAAGAATTCATTTGCATTTCTACTCTTTTGCAGTGGCTTGACAAAGAACTATCCCATTCAGGTAAGCAGCTTTTTGTAGGTTTACTTCCAGAATCATGAGAACCATACTTAAATGAATTGTATCTCTTATCACAGACTTCGTATTTCACAGCAATGTTTGTGATTTTTATTTCTGAAAACGAGACCCATGATGCAGCTGCCTCATTCGGGTTTTCTGGATGCTCAGCCTTAATTCCACATTCCCGATTTTGCAGCGTAACATAGTACAAGCATTTAACGTTATCGAATAAATCAACATGGACATATACAGAAGTTTGCCCTATCAGGGCCTCTGTAAGTTCTTTCAGCTGATATTTTATTGCTGTTTCATCCTCACTACCAAAACAAGACAGTGCACATGGAAATGAAATCATTGGCAATGCCATGAACTCAGCTCTGAGTTTCTGAATGCTGCTGTATGGCACAGCTTCAATACTGCCAAGATCCATAAACCAGACTTCCACATGGTCAGAGAGAAGCTGTTTTACCACTCCTCTATGCCACTGCCCATTCTGCCTTCTGGCAGCACAGAGCAGCCCTAAACCATCAGAGGTTTTATTATTTTCCATACTGATAGCTTCATAGTATAAATGCATAGCCCCTGTCAAATCCTTTAGCTCTTTCTGCCACTTCTGTATCTGACAGTAAAATTTATTTGGGCTTACTGCCACAGTCACTTTCACATTTTCATTACTGCCAATAGGTAGATGTGGAAAAAGATCACCTGGAACTAGAGAAAAATCTGTTGGTTTCTCAGAATTACTGCAAGTAAGCAATTCCTTGACTGCAATCTTTTGTTGTAACAATTGTGGTACCCTCTTACAAAGAATTTCTTGAGGAAATGCTCTTAACGTTTCTACAATAAGACAAAATGAATCTCCATCAATAATTTTTCCCAACTGTAATTCAATAACATCACTAATGATCTTTGGCACTTCCAGAATAAACAGTTGGTATGGTATAACAGCTTTCACATGACCTGTAATCTGTAATCCTACCAGAGATGCAAAATAGTTCATAGCTTTTTTACTCCATTTTTTTTCAAGAGGAAGTATGCTTGCAAAAACCCCCAAAATCACCTTTGGAGGCAGCTGGAACAATTCATCACAAACAGAAGCAAGACGTCTTTCCTCAACCATTAGCACCTGCCCAGTGTCTATAAGAAAAGCCTTACAAATCTTCTCTCTCTTCTCCAGAACTCTTCCTCTATACCATTTTCCTTCTGGGTCTTCCACCAAACAAGATCCACCAACATAAACATTATCTTTTACTTTGAAAACACGTTGTATTTCATTTTGTAGTATGTAATAGTCAAGCTCACACAGTGCCTTGTCTTGACCCTGGAACATTATCACCAAGCATTCAGGATGGCATTCTATATCAGTTATCTTCAGATTAATATCTACTGTGTTTGGTGCAGGAGTCAGAGTTTCCATTCTGTCTGCAAAGGAAAAGGGGCAAGATCAGCCTGGTAATTTTCCACATCTTTTCTTTACCAACTAACTCTTTACATGAAATTGGTTTGCAAAATGCTTTAATGGTGTATTATTATACTTCTGGTTAAAATGTATGCTAAACATTTAATGTCATGTTCTATGCAACTGGGGATACACTTAACATGATTCTCTTTGTAAAAACACATTCAGATAATACCTGAAAAAAAGTACCTCTGGGCTTGCTCTTGTTTTATCACTTATTTTATCATCTGTAATTAATTTGTAACCAGAAAGCTGTTCCCAGAATAACATATTAGAAAAACAGGGCAACGGGATGGACAGACAAAATGATACAGACATGGAGGGATGCTGAACAGGACAGGCTATCAGAAATATAACTTTATTTCTTCACAAAGAAAACTATTTCTGCTCAAAGAAAACTAAAGAGTGGGAAGAAATTAATGCAATATAGAACCTCTGTTCATTTCACAGATGTAACTTATATCCAATAAATGTATTGGCAGATCTCTTCAAAGGAGACTAAATACAGTGTTTCAGTGCACTGGATTCGCACTGACAAGAACAGTTTTCTAGCAAAAGTGTTTCCAGTCTGTTTCTCTCTTTTTAATACCTGGATGAGGAAGGACACCTGCTTTTACTCACCCTGCTTTTTCTGTGTAAATTACTTTTTCAAATCAATGACAACTCACAACTCTGTGCTTTACTATTTGCTTAATCTGGCTGTCAATACACTACCAGCTATAGCTGTAGTGTATTTTAAATCTCTGTAGTGTATTTTAAGTCTCCATAACTGCAAGGACATACAGAACACATTATCTATGTCCAACATTTCTGCACTGCCAATCAGCTAACAATTGTGCCAGGTGTGTTTTGTACTGTCTTAACACTCTAATTCTGACAGGTCTTCAAACCCTCAGATACTTCTCTGACCTTCAGCTATAATCTGTTTTCAAGACCAGCTTCTAGTTCCATTCAAATCTGTCAAGGGATCTGTGCTTTCACATTGTTTAAAAAGGCTGTGCATGCCCCTAATTTAACCAAGCAATTCTATCATAATAATCTGCTGTTTTAACTAAGCAATTAGGGGAAGACAATATGTGTCCAACACAAAGACAGTGGATAAATACATAAGGATAGACTGAGCAAAGAATAGCTTGATTTACACATGTTTATGTTAAACTGAAAGTGAAACTTTCAGTGGCAACTACAAGTTTTTAGAGCAAGATTTTCCTCAGCCTGCAAATAGTATCTTCAACACAACTGCCATGACAGTTTCTAGTACAGGCATACATGAAGTAGCCAGGGGATCATACAAGCTGCCTTCAGAGTAAATATAATCATTCTATTTACACACACACACAAAATGAGTATTTTTACTGTGTATCAGAGCATCTCACACAGGAGGAAAGATACACCATTACTCAAAAAAAAACCCCAAGAAAACAAAACAAACCAAAACAAACCGTGGCCGAAACCACCACACAGTCACATTTCCACAGTTAAAATAAATTACTTTTTCTTTTTACTCACCTACACATCAGTTAGGACTTATTCATCCAGAACACACCTTTTAAAGCTTCAGTCCTCTTATTAGCAACTCTACATCTCTCTACAAGAAAAGGTGATTAAAAAATAATTAGAAAAATAAAGGCAAACTAAATTTTTTTTATTCTACTTCTCAAAAACCTCCTCCTGCTTAACACATCCTGGACGAGGAGCTCCCAGTTTAAACAGAGGGTAAAGATTTCAAGACACAAAACTACAAAACTGAACTCACGTAACTAAAACCATGTTAAGACCGCTCTTTCTTCACTGCAGCTGAAAAAAAGACAAACCACACCAGCCAGAAGCACATTACACAGACAACACACCGCCTACTTGCTAAGCAGCAGCGGTCACACGTCTATTCTTTGCAATGCTTCAGCCATCTAAATCTATACTCTATCACGGCCTACTACCACACAAACGAGCAGCAATAATTAAAGGGCTTTCGAATGCAACCAAATGCGGGGCACAAGGGACAACTTAAGAGCGCTGGCGCTGCCCTCCGAGCGGGGCCCCCTGAGGGGAGCGGGGCTCCCTGAGGGAAGCAGGGCCGGGCCCGACCGCCCCACACCGCTCACCGGCAGGGCTCTGCCCCCCGCC
>NW_009954102.1:3237064-3269342 GCF_000747805.2 Chaetura pelagica | reverse complement strand
GCCGCCGCGCTGAGGCGCCTTCCCGGGCACGGCCCCGGGCTCAGGGCGTTGGGTTTGTTTCTTTTCTCTCCTTCTCGTCAGCCCTGTGCCCCCACGTCCTCCTCCTCCGGGCTGTTATCCAGGCATTCTCCGCCCCGCAGAGATTGGTGCGTGGGGTTGGGACAACCCCGCCTTGGAAGGAGAGGAGGCTGAGGGGAGAGCTCACGGCTCTGCAGCTGCCTGAGGGGGGGTTGTGGGGAGGAGGGAGTTGGGCCCCTCTCCCAGGTGAGTAGTGACAGGGCAGAAATGGCCTGAAGCTGCGCCAGGGAGGTTTAGACTGGGTATTAGAAAGAATTTATTTTACTGAGGGAGTGGTTGCTCAGTGGGACAGGCTGCCCGGGGGGTGGGGGGAGTCACCATCCCTGGAAGCGTTTAAAAGACGTGTAGATACAGTGCTCAGTGACTTGATTTCAGCACTGAACGGGTAAGTTAGGTTGTGGTAGAGGAATTTAGGTTATTATTTGACTTGGTGATCTTCAAGGTCCCTTCCAACCGGGATGGTTCTGTGATTATACACGGGGCAGAGCCTCACGTTTTGCATTGTTGAACCTGATGCTGTTTGTAGGAGCTCACCTGTCCAGCCTGTCAGGGTCCCTCTGGATGGCATCCCTCCCCTCTCACCTTATTTTGGAACCAATGGAGTGCTCTGTTTGCTGTTTATGCACTTGTTAAATAATTTATTTGCAATTTACATCATTTCAGCCAGTGAAGGAATAACATCATTTCTGACGTACTGTGGGGTTTTTGGTAGGTCTCTGGTTTGCACAAGAGCTGTATGATGTATTTCTTTTTCCTCAGGCTTGATACCTACATTGGAGTGTCAGGTAAGCATGAAGCACTGCCAGATCCCAGAATTGAGCTCCTCCAATAATGTTTGGGACATGAAGAGTCACTATAGGCCATTGTAAGAGCTCAGGAAGCACATTAACATCACCCTTTGCAATGTCCCAGAACTTCCCTATACTGTACCGCAGCCATCGTGCAAAATCTGTTCAGTGATTACATTGGAATTGCAAATGTTTCAAAATATTGGTAAAGCTACACATTTCACACTGATTAGTACTAAATCTCAAGGGGTTTTCCCAGCTTTGTTTATTGTGTAAGCAGTACAAACAAATTCATCTTTTCCCCTTTACTGATCTTTACAAATTTTGCATTATCCCCACAAAAAGCTGCTCTTTTTCCTTGTTTACTTGCTTGAAAACTTTCTTTGCTCGTCATTATTCTGAAGAAACAATTGAAGTCTTGGTGTCTCATCCAGTATGGAGGGTTAACAAACTGTAGTAAAGTAATTTATATTCCATTGACAGAAATAAAAATACAAGTGGAAGAGAATTTTGATACATGAGGCTTTACTCTCTTAACAAATTTTGACTAAGACAAATCACCTGAAGTAAACCTCAAGTTGTTTGTCTATATCAAACTCCTGAAAAAGGTGGTACTTCATGTGTTCTGAAATATGTACACACAGAAATGTTTTCTTATCAGGAAAATGACTCTAGTACATGCCTTAAAAATGGTTAATGAAAACCTAATACTTTTCACTAAAACTTTCTGTGCTCATGGAATGCATTTTTATTCTGCAAGAGATGTTGGTCTGTTTCTGGGTTTGACTACTTTCAATATGCTTCCATGTGAGATTTCTTGTGAAGGAAGGGATACGAGGTTTCCTTGTAGATTTAAATGTAGTGTAAAGAAAGTAAAACTGTTCTTCTGCAGTTTAACACAATGTTGTAAATGAATCTCTACTGCCAGCTGTCTGCCGGGAGGTAGAACACAGCGCAGTGTGAGTGAACACCTGTGTTGAAAGATAGTAAGTAACTAATCATGGCTACAGCTAAGGTCCAACACTTAAAAAACTGATTTTGAGAGGAAGGAAAATGAGACAAAGCTATCCTTTGTTGTGAAAACTGAGAGGGTTACTGAAACATATTACCCAAATAAGGCTTTTGGGTAACATGGACATTCATCTCCCAGTCTAAACACCAACAGTAGCCTGCAACCTTTTTTAAGTATTCTTGCCAGGTGGTAAATATGTATTTGCTTTGATATGAGCAGTGGGGGAAAAATGGGGAAGCACTGCAATTTACTATATAAAAAGGGGAGAGGAATTATCAGCATCTTCTCTTGTTGGAGTTTTAAAATAAAAGGAAGCCTTGCTGAATTCCTTTGGGGGGACATGATGGAGGAGGGGATGGATAAGCACCTACCTATAAGGAAAGCAAGAGGTAGAGATTACAAAAGGGTGGGAGCATCTCACCAGCCGAAGAAAAGGATTTAAGATCTTCCCCTTAATGTTTTCTTCCTGTGTGACTAAATAGCTGAACACTCATGTTGCCAATTCTGTGCTTCATGTTGTCCCATTCACCCAATGTTCATGAAGAATCATGTAGAGATCATAAGTGTTTTGATTCCACATAGGGAGAGAAGCAGAATTAAACAGTGTATATCCTACTTTTGATCCCTGCAGCTGTTCTGGAGTCTGCCCTTAATGTTGCTGAGATTGTTCCTGAATATTAATATCATAAAACTGTTACTAAAATAGGTAATTGCTACACCTTTTGATTTTTTTAGGAAGGACAGTCTGTCATAACAATGTACCTTGAAATTGTGTCCTGTGGGATTTGATTAGGACATGACGTGTCAAAGTGTATGGGCAGAGGAACTCGCACTCTGTGGCTTAGTTCAGTCTCTCCCCAACTTGAGTCTTCTGTAAATCTGAAAATACAAGTGTTTTTTGATTGCCAGAAACGTTTTTATGGCATGTAATCATATTGCTTTTCTAAAAGGAACTGCCGAATTCCTTGGGATAGGACTTGTGCTTGTCACACTACCAAGGTCCATGTAACACTTCTTTATTTCTTTTCTTTTTTCTTTTCTTTTCTCTGAAGGCAACCCTAAAGGTTGCTGGTTTTTGTAGCAGCCAGCAAACTTGAAAAACAACGGGACTCAAAATAGTAATGTCGTAACAAATGTGGGTTTTGTCTTATTTTGAAAGTGTGTCCTGGATGTGTTCTGTTTGTGTTCCTGTTAACTTGAGCGATAACCACTAGGTGGCAGGAACAACCACAAGTTGAGCAGAATAGTTGGAAATTGCGCTTGTGTTAATTCAGTAGAAAGGAGGAGCACAGGAGGGATTAATACAATCTGACCTGTCATGAAATATGAGGGTTGCATGTGCTGTAGGGTTTCATTAGAAGGGTCGTCACGTTAATCACACCATCTAAAACCACCTTCAGTGTTTTCAGGTAACCTGAATTAACTCTTGAAGTATTTTCAATCTATTGACAGTATCTATTTACTCGATATGCAGACAAAATATTTTTTTCAAATATTATACTAGGTCATATGTCCATCTTACCACTACTGTATTTTTTTTTAAACTATGCTAATATCATCACTTATATGAAATCAGACATTTTCTCAGCAGCTTACATATAAAAAAGCAGCGGGTAGAAACAGCATTTACAAAATACTTTCAGCAGGTGACAATAGTTATTGTTGCTTCTTGTATAAATGTATGAAGGCTGAGTGTCAAGAAGAAAGGGAAAACCTCTATTCACTTGTGCTCTGTGATAGCACAAGAGCCAAGGGATTCAAGCTAGAGCATAGGAAGTTCTACCTCAACGTGAGGAAGAACTTCTTTACTGTGAGGGGTGACAGAGCCCTGGGAGAGGCTGCCCAGAGAGGTTGTGGAGTCTCCTTCTCTGGAGACTTTCAAAACCTGTCTGGATGCCTTTCTGAGTGACCTGTATCTGCTGTGTGGGTTGAAAGAATACCAAGCTCCATCTACTTTAGCTGTTCCTGTGGCACAGTCAGAGTAGGTCTGTAAAGTTAAATGCTGGTGATTCAATACCCAAGTCAACAGCTTTTAAGGGAGGATTTAAGATTGCTCTAGTGTCGTCACATGGACTGGATGTCTGCTAGAATTTGCAAACCATTTTTTGAGTTATTTCATTCCAAAGAATTCTTTTGTGCACTGTGGAATAGGTCTGCAGTGCTGATGAAAACAGGGTAAGTGGGAATCATAGAGAGATTCACCTCCTGCTCTGAATTAAAACTAGTGTGAAAGCTGCCTCTTGCAGCATTTATTGAACACCGTGTCTGCAGAGGTACACATTTCGGATCATGCAGATCTGACAGCACTTTTGTGGTCTTCATTAATACTCAAGTAAAATCTTAGCAAACCTGGTTGTGAATTTTAGACAACTAAGTAAAAATCAAACTTCCCACACCCCTAACAAAGGGATGTCATTTTTTGCTCAGACACTGTCTATGCATGTGTTCGCTGGATGCTTCATGTTTGAGGAGTGTAGTCTTACCTGGGATCTCTATGCACAATTTTCATTTAAACAGGAAAAAAATCTCAGGAAAAAAAAAGGCTTTGTTTGCTTAAGTTTCTCCATCTCATTGTTCAGGTTTATCATCTGCAAAAGACCTTATTTAGCAATGCTGAACATCTCTATTCCCACTGTAGCAGTGCTCAGCATCTTTTTGATGCTGACATCTGTGGGTTAAAGCTAGTCCCATGTTTGTTTTTTCTTAAAAGCCTTACAATGTTAGGCTTCAGTGTTAATCATTATATCCATCTTGTTAAATATTTTACATCTTGTCTCTGTTTACAAGCAGAATGAGTTCTTTAAAAATATTTTTTTGGCATTTGTCATTGGCCTTTTGAGTGAAATTTGAAATCACAGAGCAATCATAATGTTCATTAAAACATTTGCTTGGGTTTCATGCTTTCAGCAAAACTTGTTCTTTCATACTAGGACTCTCAGTTGATTCATATTAGGGCTCTCAGATATGCTTGTCTTTAGCACTAGTTCTGTTTTTAATGAATTACCGAATCCTAACTTAAGTCAGGTAGAGGAAGTTTGCTTTGTTCTGAGATACCTGCATCCATTGAGAGATGAGTTTAGAAATAGATTTTAAGTTAAAATTTCTTAAAACTGTTTTTTCTGGTAAATTTTATCTATTTATACATCATAAAGCAAAAGTATTTCTGTGCTTTGGTCTTTCAGAAAATATTCTGGAAAAAAATATGTTATACTACAGCAATTTTAATTGCTGCAGAGGGATGATCCATTTTTGGAATTGAACTACAGAATTTTGTCATCACATGTATAAAAGGGGCAAAGACAGGCTGAAAATCACACCAGAACCTGGATAAAATTTTGTCCTTATTGAAGTCAGTGGCAAAACTCCCACTGAATTCACTGGGGCAAGGCTTTTACTTCATGTATTTCAGCAACAAGTATTACATGTATTACTGTGTGGAAAGGAAAATCAGATTTTCAGTATCTATTTGGCTTTTCATTTTGTGTGCTGCAGATCATTTTGATTCTCAAGTCTCCTAAAGCAAGGAATCCTACAGAAGTAGTTTTTGCTTTAAGGATCTGCTTGCATAGCCCAACTTGCCCAACTGCATCCACATGCCTGTCAGGGTTTCATTCATTTTTTTCCATCTGTGAATTTGATTGTAGGATCAAGACTCCAAAGAGGATAGTACCACAACTGAAAGGCAGAACCTACTCAGTAGCCTGATTTTTCATTTGAAATTCACTCTTTCTTGACCCAAAGCTTGACCACATTGAGGAAATTACGTAAGTCACACCTCCCGATCCAGACTTTGTGCTAAACTCTTTTCCCAGCATTCAGTCTGCTCTTAAATTTCCCCTGCTCTGTCATGCAAAGTGGTATTTCTGGGCAGGTGGAGATTTCTGCTTCGTATACTTTTACTTGCTATCAGGCCTTGTACATAGCAGGTTTTTGGTACCAGCTCAACTACCTTCATGCAAAACCTGTTTCCCTCACAGTTTACAGAGACACTCTATAAGGTTTACCTGTCCCCTGGTTTATGGATAGAATGTCTGTGAGTAGAACTTTGTCAATTAAAAACAAGACATAAACAAGCAGAAGGAATGTTTCATTACTTCTTCCATGTTTTAACATTAAGGAATTATCATAGAATCATTAAGGTTAGAAGGACCTTAAAGATCATCAAGTTCCAACCCCCTGCTATGAGCAGGGAACCCTACAACTAGATCAGGTTGCACAAAACTTTGTCCAGCCTGGCCTTAAAAACCTCCAGGGATGGGGCATCAGCAACCTCCCTAGGCAACCCATTCCAGTTCCTCACCATCCTTCTAGTGAAGAATTTCTTTCTAATATATAACGTTACATAGAGAGTACTCCTTGGCATGGTTTTGTCATTAGTGGTTGGACTCAATGATCTTGAAGGTCTTTTCCAACCTGAGTGATTCTGTGATTCTGTCATGAGCCCAGCAACACTCTTCTAAAAACTTCCTGGGCATGATTATAGACTCAACTTGGGCCAGGGACTGTTTTACAGTAGAAGGTTTGGATGCAGTCCCCTTGTTGTTCCAACATCCCTGTTAGAAGAAAGCAAGCATTTTCCATTTTGTCCCCAAAAAAATCAAATTGAAGCTTAGCTGACAGGTTGTTAGTGTGATTTGCTTTGTTGCATGGGATAATGTAGGGGACTGGAACAGGCAGGAGGAGCTTGGTGGGTCACACTGCATTCAAACGGTCATAGTAGTTCATGGAAGTGATTAGTTTTCTTTCATGTGATCTGTGTCAGGGTGATCTTTCAGCTGAGCAGGTCAGTGTGGTCTGAAATTGAGCATTATCGATTGATCTGAGTCCTAAACTGTTTGCTCTGAATAATTCTTATCATTACCCCACCAACAAAGAATTTCACAATGCAATACCTCGAAAAGGTTGTATCAGAAATCTATTCTAGCAAGAACAGTCAAACCTTAAAAGGCAAAAATATAAGTAGTTAAAAAAATAGAAAATTATTCATGAACTCTTTACCACTAGGAGTACATATCCAGCAAAAGAAAAATGAGAATATAAATATGTATTCAAGTCTATAAACATAGTAGCTTTGAACTGGTTGCTATGGGTAAACAGCAGGAAAGAGGCAGTGAACTTCTGAGACTCTTTTGGAACTCAGTCCTCATCTGCCTGTGTTCTTGGTTCTCATGCTTCCTGTGATACCAGAAAATTTCAGGACCAGAATAGACATAATGAACTGATACAGATTTTGAAGTTGTATGAAACTTCACAACTTAATGGGTTTTGAGATTGTATAGACTTTTTAGATTTTTCTCTTAAGCAAATAAAATGTGCCTAGTTAGCATTTTAAATGCCAGACTGTCTTTGTGGTCTCTTTTCTCAGTTCTTTTTAAGCAGACTAATATCTTTACTGGTGCCACATCAGACTTAAAATTTATCTACCACATTTCTTGCCTTAGAATAAGAGTATTCTTGTAGATACCTTAAAAATCACAGGTGTGGAGACATGTAAGCCCTGATAATGATTACTCTGTTTGGTTTTGTTTAGGGTTTTATTATGTATCAAAACATTCTATTTATTCTTGCAGTTCAATTGGAAATGTTACTGAAGTGCTCAATGAGCAGCAGGGCAGTGCTCTGATACCAAGGATTCTTTTAAGATCAGTTCATCTCACAAGACCACAAGATGCATTGAAATTGTGTCTCAAAAAGCTTTGTTTCACCTTGGATAGGAAAAAAAAACAAAAACCACAAGTGATAGTACCATGTGAGGTAGTGACTGTCATGTTCTATCAAACTAAAAGCAATCTTGGGATTGGCAGATCCAACTCAACATCTTTGTTTCTAGCTACTTTGGGATTGCAGAAGTCTTGATAATTGGTATCTCTTAATTATTCCTGTGCTAGAAAAGTCTCAGTATATAAGAAATTCATAGATGCTTCCAAAGTTGATCTGATTGCTTTATTTTTCCCTCATAGGACATGGTGAAACTCAATGTGTGCTAATTAAATTTGTTCACATGGACTGAGACATTTCAGGAGTGATCTAATACCTGATAAAACAGTGACTTGTGAAAAGAAACCCTCCAAACAAACCTGAAAGGTAAGGATGTATTGATAAATTTCAAGAAAAAAAGAAATTATTTTGTAGACAAGCTTTCCAAGGAAGTCTCCAGAAAAGAGGCTAAAGGGTAATGACACTAGTCTGTGTGATTTCGCAGATCAACCTTTCCTTGCAATCAATAAATGAAGCCAGTCATGCTCATTTGAGGGAGTGAATCACTGAAGATAAACAGTATACCTGATCTAATGATAAAGCAGAATAAATGAGGATTGTTCAGTCTGCAGAACAGCACCTTAAAACTTAGGAAACTGTCCCACAAATTTGGTAAACTTGTACACTAACTATTTGAGCTAAATGACACTAGAAATTGTGTTTATCTACAAGTAGCAAATCCTAATTTGTCTTGAAGGTTGAAATGTTACTATTGCTTGTAGATTATTACTATGCAATGAATGATGCAGTTACTTACATTCATTGCCTTCCCTGGCCTTGGTAATGGCTAATTTGCATTTTTCTTTTTCTAGGTCAGAGATATAGATACTGTCTTTTATATTTCGTTTAATTTTAATTTTTTGCACTTTGCTTACCTAGAACACTGGTCCAAGACTCCAGCTGCTACTTGTATCAATTGCAATACTTCTATTTTGTCACAATTAGGTGTCATAGAGCTAAAAAATACAGGCATTACCTGAAAAAAAATTGTACATATGTCATCATGCCTCTGTCTTTAGGTATCACAGAATCCTCATTCATGCAGTTTATCCTACTAATGCCAGATTTCTTGGCCCATATATTTAATTGCCAGTATTAAGTGTAAGAGCCAGAATAACAAAAGAAGCCAAAGTTAATCAGTTGATGATACTGAAACCTGGGAAGGTTAGAATTAGCCGGTTGTTGGGTTTTGGACAATGGAGAACATGAGGCAAAAGATGAGGGAGCAGCCTTTTGTACATGAAGGAATAATAATTATCTCTGTCCTGCCAACACCTCTAGCGAGTGACAATAAATGCTTGTGGGTGACTGTTCTGATTGTGTAGTGCCTAAATATCATGATCAGATACTTCTTCTCCCAGCTGTATCGTGTTATTTCTTTTCTGTCATGTTGTCAGAGGTCCTGCAAACACAGAAAACTCAGGTGTGTCCAGTGGGTTTCTGAGAGAGTTGGGGGTGTTCAGTCTGGAGAAGAGAAGGCTCCAGGGAGACCTTATAGTTGCGTTCCAGTACCTGAAGGGGCTACAGGAAAGCTGGGAAGGGACTTTTTTTGCAAGGGCTTGTAGTGAGAGGACAAGGCTTAATGGATTAAAACAGGAAGAGGAGAGATTTACGTTAGACATTAGTGTGAGGGTGGTGAGACACTGGAACAGGTTGCCCAGGGAAGCTGTAGATGCCCCATCCCTGGAAGTGTTCAAGGCCAGGCTGGATGGGGCTCTGAGCAACTTGGTCTAGTGGGCGGTGTCCCTGCCCATGTAGGGGGGTTGGAACTAGGAGATCTTTAAGACGCCTTCCAACTCAAACCATTCTATGATTCTGTGAAACAGCAGATTTTTGAGATAAATTGCACAACTGCATAGCAAAGGCATTTATTTATTGCCCATAACCTACTCCTACCTACGCCAAAGGAGCAACTTAGAAAGGTGGTAAAAGAGAGTAAGTGGCTTCCATCAGCTCAGTTGAAAATGGTGGGAAAAGACAGACAGCAGCCTGCATGAACTGTTCAGATGAGAGCATTTCTGATCCTCACTTGCAGCTACGGATGTCTCAGAGCCTCACTAATCATCAGGCTACCCACATGCCTATCACATGGCTGGAAAGAGAACTTCAACCACCTCTGATAAACAGCAGATAAAAGCTGGCCGCTACTGCAGGCACGTCTGTGAGCCCCAAGAGAAGCTGAGTCAGTAGAATCAGTCACAGAAGGCTGTTTGTTACCAGCCCTTTGTCTTTGGCATAAGTTGTCTTCATATAACCATGACAGTGACTGTTGCCTTCCACAGAACTTCTACTGCCAAAAGAACTTCTACTTTTAAAAGAATAGACCATCCTCATCTCCATATATCTTAAGGAGAAGAAAGCAGGCTGTACTTTTATTAAAACAGACATCATTCTGCCAGTATTAAAGCATCCTCATTTCATCTTGCAATTAGGAAACACTCATGAGCCAATTAATTCTAAATTTAGATGGGAGAGTGTTAGTACGCTATTAAAATAATGGTAGCTACTACTAGGTCCTGGAAAACTAAAATACTAACAGTCACACAGGACTGAAAATATAAGGGGGGACAGATACAATGGGATCACGTGCAGAAAGGGGAAACTGATGGGAAAGGGTTTAACTTAGAGGTTAAACGGTGAAGGAAGGTTATAAGGAAAGTAAAAAGACACAAGGAGAAAACTGGTTTTGGAAGACTTAAAAACAATTTTACAAGTTTTAACCATATCAGGAATAAAATGTTTTCTGTTAATGATTTTCATCTGTTTCTAAGGATGCAAAGATAGGCCATCACTAATTATGTAGACTAGGCAGAAGTTTTCTAGAAGTGTTATTTTCATTTTGGGAAAGCATATTGCCCTTGAGTTGGGGTGATCCCCAGTATCAATACAGGCTGGGTGGTGAAGGGATTGAGAGCAAGCCCTGAGGAGAAGGACTTGAGGGTGTTGGTTCATGAGAGGCTGGACATGAGCCAGCAAGGTGCTCAGAAGGCCAGTCATGATCCTGGGCTGCATTAAAAGAAGCATGGCCAGCAGGTCAAGGGAGATAAATCTGCCTCTCTACTCTACTCTGGTGAGACCTCACCTGCAGTACTACATACAAAAGACAGGCATAGACTTGTTGGAACGAGTCCAGAGAAGGGTCACAAAAATGATCAGAGAGCTGGAGCACCTCTCCTACAAAGATAGCCTGAGAGAGTTCGGGTTGTTCATCCTGGAGAAGGCTCTGAGGCAACCTTATAGTGACCTTTCAATACTTAAAAAGGGCCTGTAAGAAGGATGGAGACAGACTATTTTAGCAGGGTCTGTAGTGAAAGGATGAAGGATAGTGGTTTTCAACTGAGACAGAATAGATTTAGACTAGATATTGGAAGAAACTTTCTACAGCGAGAGTGGTGAGACACTAGAACAGGTTGCCCAGAGGAGTTATGGATGCCCTCTCCCTGGAAGTGTTGAAGGTCAGGTTGAACAAGGCTCTGAGCAGCGTGATCTAATTGAAGATGTCACTGCTCACTGCAGGGAGGTTTGAGTAGATGACCTTCAAAGGCCCCTTCCAACCCAAACCATTCTATGATACTACCATTTTAGATGATAATAATGAATGGTCATGCCTAAATATTTTCCACTCCAGAAGTAACTAATGAAAACAGGAAATGTCAACCATTATAATGCATACCTTAAAATAAGCATATGGGGATAACTTTTGTCCAACCACAGTTTAGTTATTGCTTTGGGTCTTTTTTAAAGCTGCCGGAGAAGGCCTCAGCACTTTTAATACTGATTTTAATAAGTCTTCAAATAATTCTTAAGAACTGGAAGAAAGATAGCATTGTCAGTAAGTAGCTATTGTTTATGTAGACTGTAGCAAGGTTTCAAAATAGTGTTTTGTAGTCTCTTGAAACCAAACTGAGGAAGTGATCACTGGGTAATTTTGGAGTTGACCACACTAGAGTTGTTGGCTAGACTGCAGTGCTTGAAAGAGTAACAGTCAGTGGTTAGAAGGCCAGGTTGGATGGGACTTTGAGCAACCTGGTCTAGTGGAAGGTTGTCCCTGCCCCATGGCAAGGGGTTTGGAACTAGGTGATCTCTAAAGTCCCTTTCAACCCAAACCATTTTATGATCATTAGTTACTAGTGACTTCCCTTGGGGCTCATTAGCTGGGCCGAAAATGTTCAGCATCTTTATTAACTTGGACAACAGAACAGGAGATATATTCTTAGCAAGTACATGGGTGGCAATAAATAGGAAGGAAGGTATGCTGAAGGGCAGGGCTGCTACTGACAAGGACTTTGACAAACTAGAGAAGTAGACTAGCAGGAAACTTTGTAAGTTCTGAAAAACTAGGTACAGAGTTTATATCTGGAGAATAGGCTAGGGACTCACTTGGTAAAAAACAGCCTTTTAGAATAAGAACTAGTAGGTAAGTTGAACATGTGTCAGCAGTATAACCCTCCAGCTATGAAGGCCTACCCTGTAAGAACCTCTATTAGCAAAAGAGTATCTGGAAGGTCGAGGGAAGTGATTATTCCTCTATATTGAACACTTTTTAAACTGCATCTGGGATACTGTGTCTGATCATGGGGCCCTGATGTAGAAGGAAAATACTGGGTCTGGTCTGGAGGAAAGCTGACAAAATGGTTAGGAGTCCGGAGCATGTGGTGCATGAGGTGAGCGAGCTGGGCTTGTTCAGCCTTAGGAGAAGAGAGCTATAGGGTGATCTGGTTGTTGTCTCCATCTACCTTATATGTGCATCTTTAAGAAAATGAAGAAAGAAATATCCCAAATTTGAGTGGTCCAAATTTGAAAGATGCAGCCTCTGAAAACATTGTTCAGTTGTCTCAATTGGATGCTTAAACTACCTGTAATGTCACAGAAATGCCTCTGTATTCTGAAATATTTTATAAAATCCTCCCTTTCAGAACAAAAGGATTTAGTTTGGTTTTGAAAATATCTTCTCACTTGAAGTTGCAATAACTGCATTATTGCCAACAGCATTGTCATTCATATAGGTGCTTTTTAACTAAAATATCCAATGTAACATATTTACTGCGTATCTTTGCTAAAAATCTTAAGAACAACTGATGGTTGAAGCACTTAACTGCCAGTTCCATGTAGAAATTATAAATAACTGCCTGTTTAGGTCTGGGTTCTTGAAGAGGAAATAAGTAGTAGTTCACTTTTCATCCTCTCCAGTAGCAGTCTGTTGCCCTGATCCTTTGGCAGGGTGGAGCCAAGGTTTTGTCACTCACTTGTTTTCTGTTTATTTCCTTCCCACCTGAGGATTGAAGAAATGAGTATATGCTGAGCCTATCTGTGTGTGATGCTAGAAAAGGGGTAGTGGGGCAGAAACAAAACTGAAACCCAGCTGGGCATTATCATAGTCTTATACCTCAGCAGATATCTGAGCCAGGAAACAGCACTGGGCAGAACCCCTGCTGTATTACCAGCTGCTAGAAGATCATGGAGCTTATTCTTTGGGAGTAGAAAGGCTTCAGTAGCAGTTGCCTGTCCTGTGTGGCAGTCTTGCAGGTACTTAGCAGGCATCCCAGTGACAACTCTGAAATCTGGGAAATGGGCACAATAATAATGAGATTTTAATAAATGTGTACTGTTTCCTGGTAACACTAAGTTCATTATCTGGGAGTGGAACATAAGTCAGTTGTTTTCTGTACTGTCTTAGTCAGGAGTTTGTGTATTAAATGTTATTGATGAGTGCATACTTGCTCACTTGTTTATTTCATTTTTATGTTAGATTTCAGAATTCCCTCTGTGAATGTTTTTCCTCTGTATTTTTACCACTACTTGATTATAGAACTGTGAAACTGTCCTAGATGTAATGATTCAGAATCAGTTTTATTGAAGAGGCTGCAATACTATCTCCTGGTATTTCCAGTCTGCTCCATGAACTTGGAGGAGCTGCCTCTGTAGATGCAATTGCAGTAGGTTCTTAGCCAAAACCAACTTTGACAAGCATCCTTGTGAATTTTTTCATCTCCTAGACCTGTGCAGTATTTGTACAGGGAGCAGGAGTCTTATCATTCGTGCTGACTCTACTGCTGTTTATCAGTGTTGTGCATGTAGGTTAAAACTGGTATCAGTGAGTGAATGAACTCAAGCCTGAAACCAGTGTCTGCCTGTACCTCCTGTTTACCTCAGTCCTTATCAGAGAAGTTATAAAGAAGCTGTTCTACCTGAACCCATTTGGATTATAAAGAAGCAACAAGAAATACCATGCTTTAATTACTAAGATCCCAGATACCTGGACTTTGCACGACAAATCTCTGTTGGCTGCAACCTTTGCACAGCACAATAAATACGTCTGCTTTGAGGCAGTGAACTCATTGAGTTAGTAACAGAAAAACAAAGAAATGATTTGCAGTGAGTCATGTAAAAATATTCCTGAATGCAGAAGGAACCACTGCTTTACAGCAAATGTATGCTCTAACTTATTTGCATAAAGAACTTACCTTAATAGTGGGGGAAGAAATATTTGTCTTTCAGTGTTGTTAATAATGGTTTTATAGCAATATATGAATTTTACTTAGACATGGAAGTCGGATATAAACAAACAAAAAAAGTACCTTATGGCTAGAAAAACAATTGAATATGTGCCAACTGTAATGCCAGATGTACATTGATACACTTTTTGGAAAACTAAAACCATCTAAAATAATTCCAATTTTATTGTATTTGTTTTCACCTAAACTTTTTTCCCTCCTCCTGGGAAAAGCAGAGAAAATACACAGAGAAAATTTTAGTAAATTTCCCCTTTGCATTTGTAAGTCAAATAAGCAGACCTACAGTTATAGTGTGAAGAGTTGCAATTTTTAAGGGAAGTGGGCCTGGAACAGAATTTCTTAAAACATCCCAGCAGCAAAGTGCAAGTGACATAAATGGGATTGCTTGAAGTAGTGCCATAAATGGAAAAAACAAACTTTTATTCCCACTAAGTGCCTTTCTGTACCACAAGATTCTTAAATTACTTTGGTTTTCATTGCTTTTAATTGTTTTAGGTTAGAAAAAGAAATGCAAAGTATTAGCAAGTCACTATTCTTTTTTCTTTAATAAAGACAATCCAGGTGTACATTTCAGAAATATTCATATTTTGTCAATTCCTAGTGTTCAAAGTTATCTGGTTATTTTGAACATACATATTTTACAGGGAGATAGTGGAGAACAGTGTGCATGGAAGTGCATTGGACTGAACACAAAGCCTGAATTTCATCTTTTTGCTTTCAAAGGGTAAGGTAGAAACAGACCTTTGGGCAAACAATTTTAATATAGTTAGGTTTTTAGGCAAACAAGTTCACTAGAGTTATTTATGTAAATCTTATTTGGGCGCCTAAGGTTTTTTTGGTGTTTGTTATATTAATGAAAACTGAATTTGGTGCCAAAAATGTTTCGTGTTCCCTGAAGCATCAACATCTTGGCTTCTCAGTGCTGCTCTCTTCCTTAAGACTGTTGATGATTTATAAACAAGGCATTTCAGCATCAGCTCCTTTGGGAGGTCAGCTCAATCCGTGATCTCTCAGCACTTCTAACACACAGGGACAGCATTTGTTTCAGTACGAAGTACAGCAGTCACAGGCAATTTCATCCAAAAGTGCAGCTGGAGGAAGCATCATACTTGTGTATAACAGCCTAGAGACTTACAACAAAATTGTCCAGGAAATGCAGGTCAGGCATTCCAGACTCTCCTTAGTCCATCTTTTTAATTTCTAGGGAGATGATAATAAGAGTGATAACATTCTGATTCCTTGAATTAACCTCAGCTTAAAATGCCACTTTCTGAGAAGTGATGCTTAATATTAGATGTCTTTAGTGGAAGAGACATTGTAATCCTTTTGCTTTCCAAAATACACAAAATAAAAGCAAAGCAATTAAGAATAGTCAACTAAACTTCCCCAGTGACAGCGGACAGTCTGCAGGGGTAGGAGGAGGTACAAGACACTCCTTTAGGTTATTACTCTAGATATCTGTATTATGAGGAACAGACAGGGGAATGAGAAGGTGGTGGTGGTACAGGTAGGTACTCAAAAAAGGAGTGATTCACTTAAAAAGATCTGAAGATGCGACTACATTCACTTCCTAATCTGGATCCAGCATGTGTTTCCAAAGCAAACCTCCTTCTAACTCTGCTTTGATTAACGTTCTGGAGCTCACTTGGAGTGCACAAACTGGATTCCTTCCAAACGAGATTGAATCAGGTGTGTACCTTAAGCTCTCCAGTCCTAACTTGTATTGTGTGTGGGACCAGGTCAACATGAGTCTGAAATGCACAAGTGCATAGTGTTGCTATTAAGTCCTCAGCATGAGCGGTTTTGCTCTGCATGTCCACTCCTTTTGATCTGCAGTACTTGCTGATGAAGATGTAGCACGATTAATGCCCAGGAAGAAAATACACCTGTGTACTGACAGTAGGTGAATCTGGAAAGATTTGCTAGGTCAGTGGTTAAGAATAGATGGCTGAATAACCCAGTGAATGCCTTTTAGTTATTAATTTTTAATTTTTCCCCCCTAGTTTTTGCCTTTTGCCACCACATAAACATCCAGTTTATTATAGAATCATAGAATGATTTGGGTTTGAAGGGACATTAAAGAACATCTAGATCCAATTCTCCTGCCATAGGCAGGGACGCCTCCCACTAGACCAGGGTGCTTTAAGTCCCATCCAGCCTGCCTTTGAACATTTCCAGGGATGGGGCATCCACAACTTCTCTGGGCAACCTATGCCAGTGTCTCACCACCCTCACAATACATAATTTCTTTTAATATCTAGATCTAGCTCTTTCAGTTTAAAACTGTTACCCCTTGTCCTATCACTCCATGTCCTTGTAAAAAGCCCCTCCCCAGCTTTCCTGTAGCCACTTCAGGCACTGGAAGGTGTGTTAAGGTCTCCTCCCCAGGGCCTTCTCTTCTTCAGCCTGAAGAGCCCCATCTCTCTTACCCTGTCTTCACGGGAGAGGTGCTCCAGCCATCTAATCAGCTTCGTGGTCCTCCTTCTGATAATCTTATTGTCAATGTGTGGCAAAACCAAAGTTCAGTTCCAAAAGAGTAACATAGTTAGGAATTTTTTGAAAATTAATATGAAGCTGTTTCCCTGTGCACTTAGGCAATTTCTTTCCTGACAGGAATGTGTTGACCAATCATTACCACTTCTATTGTTCCCTCAGAACCTATTCTTCCTGGGTCAGTGAAGAGAGCAATAGGCAGTACTGAGCTCTCCCACAGTTTTCATGTGAATCCCCAGAGAAAGGTTGATCAGAAGATGCATAAAAGGAAATGCAAGTTTACAGAATGTGCCAACTCAGAAGAATAACCTTGTATGACAAGATAGAAGAGCAGTGCTGGGTAACTGCTGACAGTGGCCAAAGTAGAGAAAAGCAAGTTCTGTAAGAGGTGCTTGAAACAATTTGTAAAGAACTGATAAGAAAGGCAATTTTTATTGTAAAATTTAACTATATGACAGACATGTTATTGTAGTCAGAACACTCTGTAACTTCAAAAAGGAAACCTGAAATATATCAGACAGAGCTTTGGACTATGCCAGTAGTCCAAAAAGCTCAAAACTTTTGCAGCTTTGAGGAGCAGTAGATGTAAAGTGCAGACATATGATAAGGTTTGTAACCAAACGCTGGTTCATTTCTGAAATCCACAACTAAAATACTTTATTTATTAAAAGAGGACTAAATAAAAAAAACCAAACTAAATATTATCATTCACCACAGATATAAGATCAATTTATTCTGGCTTCAGATGTTATTTCATGTCAGCTAAGCTGATATAACTGTCAACATACATGTCCTTAACCCTAAGATGTGAATTTAACCCAGGTTTCATTTGCTGCAAGTTACAAGTGAGCACATGGAGAATTACTCTGTTAACTTGGCTGTTTGACTAAACCTTCACTCTCTTCCTAGTGGGTAAGTGTTCAACCAGATGAAAATAAATACAGCCATGTACCGTGCTTTTTTTTTTTTTTCTTTAGGGTAATAGGGACTGATACATTTTATAATTCACTGTACAGTAGGGGGAATGGTTCATGACCTAAATTATACTAAGCTGCAAAAGCCAAGATTTTGAAACATGAGATCTAGATCTGCAATATACCTGTAACAAAGAAAACATCCTTACACCTCTTTGTAGATGAAAAGTGTGGCATTACTGGCATTCAGAGGAACAAAGGGTTAATGGTGAGGATAGCAAAATAATCTTTGTAGAAACAGTGGCCACCAAATAAATGTTTAACTAAAATAAATTTGCCCTAGATTTCTTTGGCAAAATAACCAGGACACTGAAAAGTACACAAAAGTTTTCCCAGCACTTTTCATCCTTTTTCAGAGAAAACAATGGTTTAAAATTAAAGAAAACGAGCTCCATTCTCAAAATACTTTGCTTCCTATTAGAATTTTTTCACAAGAAATTCTTAAATCTGTGGAAGGTTTTCTAGGAAAAGTTTTCTGTGTTTAAAGGGCTTTTAAAAGCTCACAAAATACATGGTGAATCTCAGCTTAAAAGATTTTACATCCTTTTTTTTTTTTTTTATGGTGCATCTTTAACTAGAAATATCTGTGGCTTCCACGTAGTGTTGGATGGGAGCAAAAGTGCAAACCCACCACTGGGAGGGTCCATGGCAACATGGCATCTGACAGCTTTTAGCAGGAAGGATGTAGTAGAAACTGTGAACTCAATAGACCCTACCTGTAAATTTGGTCAAAATCTTTATATTTCAGTAATCTTTATATTTCAGTAATCTTTACCTGCTGTCACCTATTCTGCGAGTGGTTAAGAGCCTCAATACGAGCATGTTCTGTGCCAACCCTTGTCCAACTCAGAGATCTATGAGTGTGCTTAGAGTATAAAGACAGAGCAACTGGGATTTTTCAGCTTAACCTCTTCCCTTAGTGGATTTTTAAATGGATAAGTAATGAAGGCTTACAGGGCTGAAAGATTTTTGAAGAGCCTGCCTCAGGCAACCTCTATTCCTCTCTCTGAACAAAAACTCAAAGGATGAAATCCTGGCTCCCTTGTAGCTGATGGCAAAACTCCCACTGACTTCAATGGGGATAGGATTTCTTCCAAAGTGCACGGAGTATTCCCAAGTCAAAATGTAAGCATACTGGCTTATGAATAAGTGCACAATAACACAGCAAGCCAAAGGCAGTATGAGTACTGAAAGGGAATGTGACTCAGTTTGAATGCCAATAGCAGACTTACTTTTGGATTCTGTGAAGGATCCAGATGCCACAGCTAAGATCTCTCACTGTCAAACATCTGGGTTCACTGATTGCTGTTCAAAAGGAAATAATTAATAAAGAAAAAGTGGCAGAGTGGTGCAATATATATATAATGGCACAGGACTTTATAGTGATTATGAGCTATTTTGTAATGTTTAAGTAAGTGAGAGCTGGATTCTTTTTGTACAGTCCTTATTCCACCTTTTTCCAAGAGAAAGTGAAAAATAACAACTGGAGTTAGTAAAGCGCGTATGAAAATGTCATGAAATTTTGACATTGTGATTTAAAAACATGGGAGAAGATGAAGATTTTAATTAATTTGCTTTCCATTTTCTAGCTGTCTCTACCAATCAGTTGGCATTTGTGTGTATGTTTGAGTTAGAGATGACTGTTGACTGCAAGCAGCGTGTTTTGTACATTTGATATAGAATGGAGACGTCTTTTCTGTATGCAGGGTAACTGTGGCTGAATGCGATGCTCTGTTCATTTTCTCTGTGCTGCAAAGGAACAGCTCTGCTAATTAACTTAAGGCAAAGGAGAAAATTATCTTACAGAATAGTTGAATCTACATGTTACTTTTCAGTGTCTCTTATCAAAGAGGAGTCTTGAAATAATTCTTCCTGCCTATAAGGGCCGCAGAAAAGATGCTTCATGCCTTGAAAGAGAGACAGAGAGAGAGGAGATAGAGGCCTTTTAAGTAAGTTGGTTTTTTTGGGTTTTTTTAGTCCTATCTTTGGAGAACTGGTGACCCTAACCACAGGTTGCAGCAACAGCCTTTTAACAGGGGTTTGATAAGCCTGTGAAGTAATCAGCATTTGTCTAATCATTTCCACTGCCATATCTTAGACTGAAAGCATTTGCAACTCAGAGAGGGAGATACACAGTGAAAAAAAAAATTCTTTCCACTCATTACTATATAATTTTTAGTTGAGGAAAAATATTTTTCCCAGTTTGTAGCATTGTAAGAAGACATATCATATATGTGTATAAAACCACCAGTTGAAATTCATATGTCTGCTTGTGACACTGAGCTTGAAGAAGTGCTCATTTCTATACTGTAGGCATCAAACTTGAGCAAATGCTGGCATCCTCTCTTTTATAATTTATGTTAAGAAGTGGGAATTTTTCACATGAACTGATTAGTTGTTTACAGTTAATCATTATCTTTGATAAAAGCAGTAAAATTTCCCTCACACTGCTTTCTTGAGAAACAGGTAAAGGATCCCTTTTCACATTATAAAAGGCAATGTATATTTTATTCAGTCATGCAAGTAATGAATCTTTTATTATTGTTTTAGAAAGAACTGGGAACTGAGACAGAAACATAAAGGCATACACCAAACCAACTTACATATCTATATATGTGGTAACTTAATCTCATTTTCCATAGCTTTTTGTATAATGAGGAAGAATAATTAAAATTCAGACTGTTTAAGAACACCCAGAGATTCAGGTTAGTTTATATAACTGTAAACACACATTCATTAGGCATGTATTTTAAGTGATTTACCAAAGTTAAACTAGGTTAGATGTACAGGTAGATTAAATCATTCCTAGATATCTTTATATTCAGTGGAAATCAGTAGGCATGTTTAGCATGAGTCACGAACTCAATTTTAGATTTAACTTCAGGATACTTCTGCCTAGAAGTCCTGTTTTCTTCCACTAGGTATGTTGCCTGAGGATGTAAATCCAGAGAAGACAACAAAAACAAAAGCAAACTGGAGTTGTTTTAACATAAAGCATCTTGCTATTATGTGGAATCTCCTGGTGCAGAGTGTCCCTCTGCAAGACTAAAAAGTTACAAGTAGTTGAAAGTAAAATACTCACACTTCAGTGGAAAAATACCCTTCCAGCTTAAACAGGAGTAGACTCCATAGACAAGGACAAATCTAGTGTACACCTAAATGTTTTTGAAGTGAGGTGGGTAAATCAGTAATTTCCCACAGATTTTTTTTCTGTGCTTTGCTTTACTCCTTTTTCTACTTGTAACACTGTGATTAGAGCATCTACTTGTTTGTTTGGAAACAGACATTCAGTGACCTTCTCTGCACATAAAAAGGTTAAAAAAATCATGCTAGTACTTGTCAGAGGAACCAAAAGGCTTATATAGCACATCTATTTTACTCCTTTAATTTGTGCATGTTCCATTTTGTGTGTTCATCATGAGTAAAAGGCATTTAAAAACGGGAATCTTCATTTTGTTCCTTTTGTATGAAGTTCTAATAATTCAGCATTTTCATAATGGGACTGATCTGCCAGTAACTGCTTATCTGTGGATGAACTCGGCTGTATTTGGAACCTGGGGGAGATCTATTTTTACTCTGACCAGAAGACCACAGGACTCATGACACTGAGGAAACTGAGGAAATATATACTTAATATATATATACTTTACAATTGAGAAAATAATTTTTAAAAAGCCAAAAGAATGGCAAGTGTGATATCAGATGGCTTGCAAAGCTTATCCTGATAGAAGAGGTGAAGTATGGAAATCTTGCGAAGAGCTGACTGAATCAATTAAGAATACTGTGAATCCATGGCACGTTATTTCACTATGGGCTCAGTGCAGCCCCCGTGCTCACAACATACTTCCAAAAAAACAGGCTATAATCCTCTGTGCATTTTTTGTGTGCCTGTCCTCATTTTTCAAGATACTGAACATCATTTCCTCAAATGACTATTTGCTTACTCCTTCACTGTGGAAACATCACCTGCTGTCTTCAGCTAGGCTACCAAAGAATCAGCATGGAAGCAGCATTCACTTTTGTTGCCTTAGATTTGTCCCTATCCTCAGATTAGGCTTTTGTGAAATGACAGCCTGGAGTTCAGAGGGCCAACTGTGTCCAGAGACTTCAGTAATGCTTACAGAATATTTGACAAAAATTGTCATAAGGTATTTAGTTATCTAGTTGTTTTAGGACACAAAATATCTTTGTCTGCTTCTATGGAGCATAGTGATGGTGCTATATAAGGATGATGAGACCATGTCAGCTGTAATGGAGCCTTGGCCTGATATCCCTTGAAGTTCTTTCCATTGGGTCTGTCTCTTTTTTATCTAGTAAAACAGCTTTTGTCAATCAACCATATCATGGCAATCATCTAAAAAGTATTATTTAGTTTCTTCTCTTTTAATGCCTCTGTTATCTGTTAGGTTAACAAGTTTATGCTGAGTTTCTTCACTTTGATCTTTCTTCTTTTATCCAATGCACTTTGCTCCTTGACACCTGCCAGAGTTAGACTGGTCTGTATAGGGAGGACTGCAGTGCATAGAGGTGATCTTGAACTTGGTCATAGGCATTCTGCTTTCAAGCAGTGCCAGAGCAGGGCACAGCTCACAGAATCACTTAGTTTGGAAAAGACCTTTAAGATGACCAAGTCCAGCACTGAGCCATGTCCCCAGACACCACATCTTGATGACTTTTAAACCTCAGTGCAACTTCACTGCCCATTCTCTCACCCAGCTTCTGATGCGGGTTTTGCTCCTTTCTCTCAGCTTTTTTTCATATCTGATAGCAATCTAAAATTCCCTCTATTTTACTGTTAAAAAGCAAAATTAGTACTTGGATTGTAACAAATCAGTACAAAATTGTTACTCTAGCAGCTTTACTGATGCAGAAATAATAGATGCTGTGCATTTATTTTAGAGTATATAGTTGCATCAATGCATTTTACAAAAATGCATGCAAATTCAAAGGCAAAGCATTTTTGATGGGACTGCTTACTTTTTTGGGCATACTCCTTGGAAGCAGCTAATGCTCTGTCCAAGAAGTAATTGTTCTGAGCCTGTGCCTCTCTCTAGGGTTTCACATGAATTCCCAGTCAAACACAGGACACACACTTTACATGCAGTGAAATGGCGTGTCAGGAATTATTACTTTTAAGCAATTGCAGATACTTGAGGAAATTTCACTACTGGGGCCAAGAACTCTGAGAACTAACTTATTTGACAGTTTTCTATATATATTAGTGATCAGAATCTCACTACTACCTTTAAAAATCCTTCACCAAAACAAAAGAATGGAAGGTATCACTCAGTAGCAATAAATACCTTTTTACAATTTAGGCTCCTGAGTCTGTATTTCATATTGGAAACTAGTAGCCTTATTTTCATTGTAACTAGCTTTTTAATTTACTTTTTTTTAAATGTAATGGAGGCTACTATCTTCTGAAAAAAACTCTGGTATGCATTTTAATTGCTTAGTTATGCACTCATGTTTGGCACAGTTAGCACCTCATTTTAATTATCACCATTTTTCAAAATCTTGGCTCAGATCTTTTCTATCATTAACTGTTTATGACTCTATATCAAACACCAGTAACTATGTAACTTAAGAATGTCTATTAACTATGTTCATGACATCATGAGTTGAATTTATGCCTGTGCTAGTGAAACACAACGTACATGCTGTCTCCTCACATCCCTGGGAAATCATTCCTTGGCTGCTACAAGCAGCCAATGGAGAGGAACCTGTAAAATACTTGTAAGAAATATCAGGGCTAATGACAGCATCATAGAATAATAGGCTACCTGCAAAAATGAGCTTAGTCATTACTTTCCACCAGTAAAGGGTCAACATTAATTTACAAGGTTAAGCACTTTATGAAGCTCGTTGCCTCACATTGCCTGAACTAGAAGAGAAGCACAAAGTTCAAAGAGAGTTTGATGAGTTTTACTGTTATTCAGCAGTTCATTGAAGTGCCTTCTATTCCTCATAATTCTTTTCTTGCCACAGAATGGGGGAAATTATCTACCCTTTTCTAATAAACAGCAGTCTAAAAGATTGGTTTTCTTAATAAAAAACCCCACTGTTGGAAAAAAACCCAAACAACAGTTGCAAGTATTTGGGGGAAAAAAGCCAGTGAGGGCAAAATGGGGCCTGGCAGGGTGTGACTGTCTATAGAGGTGGGTACCTCTCTTGCTAAAGAAAGTTGGATGATCCTTGGGAGCTTCTTACAGTGCTGAAATCTACAGCCATGGGAATGACTCTCCTTAAATCTTCTCCACCACTTACTCCAGACCTTCTTACAGAGTTTAGGGGAAATGATTTTAAATGTCATTCCTCTACATTAATTAATACTTTGAAGAGTTTAATAAAAGTTTGGTATAGGCAGAGATCTTGAGATCAGGATTACTAACTTGGGTTTATCACATAGTTTAGAAGAATAACATTGTCACACTAAACTAGATATCTTCTAGAAAACTGATTTTTTTCCATCATGGAAAACCAGATATATGTCAATATTCTTTTGCATTGCAAATGCATGGAATTTTGTCTCAGGTGCGATGAGGCCGATTTCTGTATTCAAAGCAAAATTTGACTAAAGATTTTAAAGAATCCCTCAGAGAAAGAATGTATCCAATTGTAGAGCAGTGGCTCTAGCAGAACTCTCAGGTTTATTATGATTGCACACATTTTTGCCTAGACTGGTAGCCCTCAGTACATCGTTGATTGCAGAGATTGTGGAGTCAATATGCAAAGGGGTAATACCCTGTAGGCACTTAATTTCCATTGATAAAGTGCTCCTGGCACCTTTGAAAATCTTCATTTTTTGTCTTCCTCTGTTTATGCATTCCCTGTTATAATTATGTATCTAGTAAGAAAACATAAGAAATGCAAGTCCTGAGTATTTCAATGTCATAACAGTTTATTAAACTATGTTTTTCTGTATAGTTGTCAGCCATTGATACTAGACAGAGTTCTTATTTTAGTAAAACTTTCCTGAAATCTTTGGTGTGGATTTTTAGTGGGATTTTTTTTGTCTTTTTGTTTTTTAAAAACCACTTAGTGTTTGAGGAAAAATACCATCTGATGTTGCAATGAGGGGCTTCATGTCCAGGGTAATGTTTAACCTTAGGTGTAAACGTATGCAAACAGAAAAGTTTTTCTGTAAGAATTGCATATATTTAGTCTTTTCAAAGAAGTAACCACTGAGTGTTTTCATAATTTTCTTACTTTATTTCTGCTTGGTAAAAATTCAACATTTCTGAAGCATAAAACTGGAAAGGTCTATTCAAGTCCTTAGGACCAGAGTCTTGCCTGTCATCACAAGCAACTGTGGTTTCTCATGCTAGTCATAAATGTATTAAACTAGGCTCTGAAGATGTTTAGTTTTGCCCCCTTAGATATCACCATTCCTCTTTCAAGGCTCAAAGACTGATGCATCATTTCCACTCTTTAGCCTTGAGGCACCTATGACTGCTTTTTGGGGGGGTTGTAATAACATCATCCTTAAGCTTGTATGGCTCTTCTCTCTTCCTGTGGATTTACAGGGATCAATCATAGTGGTCTCAGACTTTTCTAGGATAGAAGTGTCAGGTTGCTTTGTCTCCTCTTGAAAACAACACTTTTTGTTTCTGTACTGATTCAAATAGTTCTTCCAGTCTTACCTAGTTTGAATTCATGTTTGCTGATTATGGATAACAGAAGTGCTTAGAATGTTCTACATGAGATCGCAACAGTAGCAGGAAAAATAATCAGTAACTACTGTTATATTCTAATGAGTAATAAATAGGTAGTACATCCCTATCACTAGTACACATGCATTCACTGATAGAGCCTAAGATGGCAACTGCTCTCTACTTATCCCACAGCTCAGTATTCATATTTATCCTGCCCATAAACAGCATAGCTATATCTTTCCCTTCCTCTTCTTTTTTCACCAATATACAAGTTTATAACTTGAAGCAGAAGTTCCTCCTATCTTTTCTCAAATGAATGACCTTTCCCTTTGTACTACTGAAATTCATGCTACGTCTGATGTTCTAGTTCTTAAGATCGTACAGTTCCTTCCTGAGTGACCTTCTAATCTCTTCTGGGTTGACTACAGGCTAGACCCACAGGGAGATACAGTAAGATTCAGTCAAATTGTTAGGTTTGCTGATGTTGCTGAGTAGCTCACTATCTCTGATGGTATAATTGTCTCTGATGGTATCATTGCTAAATACCTCTCTGTATCACAAGGAAGTTCCATAGCAATTCTCTCCCTGCATGTGCCCCAAGTTTTGATAGTGGGAAAAGAGGTAGATATGAATTTAATTTTCAGACCAAGCTGAACATTATCTTTCCATCAACACCTTTTTTCCTATCCTTCCTTTGCTCTCTCCTTTTTTTTTTTTTTTTACTTTCCCTCTGGAGTTTTGGCAGTTCTCCCTTAACCCCTCCAAGATCTAACATTTTTTTTGCTGATTTGCTCCTTTTTCTTACTCATTGTTAATGTTCTGCTTATTTTAATAGTATTTTCTGACATAGTTATTTATTCAGTTAGGCTTCGAGTTCTTCCTTTCAAGTTTTTATTCTTGTTTAATATGGAAATGCCGAAGTGGTATTGCAGTAAAGAAGTTACATTCTTTCACATACTAAAGAACATGCTCTTCATTTGATTATTTTTTTTCTTCCCTGATAACAGTTCTCTTTTCATAAATGCTTGTTGGTGGCTGAGCATTTCTCAGCTTCCTAGGAATGCTGGCTAATCAATAATCTACCTGTTTTCCTCCCCTTGTAAAATCTTTATCCTCCTCCTTTAGAAGAAAAAAATCTCTGAAATTCCACTCAACGAATCACTGGAAATAACACCACTTTCTTGCATGTTTTCTCTAAACTGAGATAATCAGTCCTGTTCCAGTGTCAAATCAGCAGAATCATTGTTTGCCATCATACCTAAAAATTAATAGATATTTTTTTAGGCTTCCTCAGATTTCTCATATCCTTACTTTTGGCAAACAATACACACTTCTGTTCACTGGATACACTTTGATGGCAAAATACAATGGTTTTGATGGCTTATTAAATATTTCTTGGTGAGATGCTTCCCAGGGCTTTAGACCTGATCTCTCCTGCAGTAGAGAAGAATCCCAGTGGTTTTCCTCCCTGCTTTTTTTTCTGTCCTGAGATCACAGCGTTCTATTTAATCTTGCAGTTCTTTATGTATTATCTTCATGTCTCCTTGGACTCTACTCTCCCAGGCTGCACCTACCCTAGTAAACTAAACAGAACTATGGCAACTGGGCCTTAGTTTTTCTCACAGCTAAATAGCACAGTCAACAGAATGTTTTTAACCCAACCTGACGAGCACTTTCCCAAATAATGCCAGGTACTGCTTCAGACTTATCTCAAGTCAGGAACCATTCCCAACACATGTATTTCATTTGAGCACCTTGTTTGGTGACCTGAGAGAACTTAACTAGATGGATGTGGACTGTACCATGACCCTAGGCCTCAGAGCCAGAAAGTGGTCCTTGGCCCATTTCATTTTTTAGTACAAGCAAACACAGGTGTGCCCTTCACCCTTTTACCCCCAAACTAGTTTAATTCTCTTCATCTTCACCAGATATTTTCAGTTTGCATCTCTTTCTCTCTTTCCACTACACCAAATCTGTTTGTTAAATCAGTCTTTTTTTAGTAAGGGGTTTCTTAATTTATCTTAATGGAAATTGTCATCTGCATTTCTTGGCATCTTTCGGTGTGTTAATACTGGAGTGGCCTGTTCAATCTCCTAAATTAACTTTTCTGTTCCATCTCTATTTTAACACCACCCTTCCACTGCTCAGACATTTTCCCCCTTTTAATTTTTTTTAAATACATAGCTTTGTTCAGATCCCCATCCAAAGATAATATACATTCTAGCCTTCTGGACCTACTGTCCTGTAACTATCATAATCTTCTCTCTCTGGACCCTAACTTTAGGGAAAAAAATTCCCGTCCAAAGTATCCTGTTTGTCATCTATTTGACTGCTGACCATTTGGTGTTTCAGTCTAAGTCTACTTCTGTGCTATGGCTGACTTAGATGTCTATCAGCAGTGATTAAAGGCAGAAAGCTTCCAGCACAGACTCAGCTAAGAGCCAAGATGGAAATCTTAAGTCCATGTTTTATTTCAGAATAATTTTTTACCAAAGACATGGGGAAGTTTCAAACTCTTCATAAATCTCAGATAACTGAAATTCAGCATTAGGCTTGATATTAATCCCATGAAATTGAACAATAAAAATGCTAACATCTGAGTTTCTAACTGCTGTATCAAAGAATTGGAGAATATTTACATTCTCAGCTTTGCCACTTTCAATCTACCATTCATCACCACGCAATGTGATCCTACACTTTACATTCTTCCTTAATCTGCATTCTACACTCTTACTTGAGAGCATCAGGAATTATTTCACTTAAGATATGGAGAAAAAAAGAAGATCTATTGGTGTAAGTCTGAAGAGCAAATTTTTTTTGAGAGCACAATTGAATTTTTCAAATCTATTTTCTAGCCCCTCTAGAATCATGCCTCATGAATAATTCTTCAGACTAAAATATGTTTTTTCATAGAATATGAAATGGACATACAGAAACACCAACACTTTTTCCCCAGCAATGTCAGGTGATTCACAAGAAAATGCTGGAAATCATCAGGAGTTACAGAATTTCCTTCTTCTGAAGGAAAAGTATCTCACACTGCTTTCAAAACTATGGTGTCTGTGATGTAGGTTTCTGCAGGTAATTTAGATGTTTAAGTTTCCTTTACATCCAGTGGAGATTTGCCTGTTTCATCAGATGCCTGATCATGTCTAATGCTGTTTGAGTTTCCTGATGTTATTGAAGTAGTTGCAGTTCTGGTCCAGTATCTAGAAGAGTTCTTACCCTTTTGAAGATGCAGCTGAAAACCAGGCAAGATACTCTAGTGTATGAGATGACTTAAGAGTTACAGGTTTTGGCAAATATGTAAATTACATGCTTTCTGTATCATTGTGTTAATGTATCTGCCTGATTCAGTATGTTCTGTTTGCAGTTAGATCACCAGCTCAGCCAAAGAAGGTATTCTTTTCTTTTTTTTTGTAAAACACTACTGTGATAAGGTCCTAGTCTGGCTATAATAGGATGTCCAGGAGATATGCTAAACCAAGAGGTACACAAATGAATAGACTACAAACAGGTCTCCAAAACTATCTGGGGATCATGTTTAACACTTGTATTTAGTCAGTTAAGGTTTTGCATTCAGATTTATTGCCAAACTTTCAAATTCACTGAAAGCATCTGGTATAATTTTTTACTCAGTGGATTATCTTCTCTGACCTTGAGTTGCTAACTGAGAAGGGTACATATCTCCTGTAAGATCTGTGTCTTATCTCCAACCCCATACAGATGTCCTTGATACCCCAAGAGCTGAAAATAAAATTGGATGGCTAAATTTCAGCAACTCAGTCCCACACGAGCACCCCCAAATGTCTTATTGTGTTGCAAAAAAAAGGAGACTATCAGTGCTTTTCATCTTTCTCTATGTTTGTAAATGTTTCCTCTGCCTTTATCTTAGCTCTTCTTAACTCCTCCTCAAAGCAAACAATTACAGTCCCTTCAGTCTCTCTCAGAATGCAGTATTTTCCATGGCTTTGGCCTGCCTGTCTCTGGTCCTCCTCAGTTTCCACTCTATGTTCTTTTAACTGGAACCATGAATACTGAATAATAGCTCTGTTTGCTTCTATTATTACTATTACTGCTGTTAAGAACAGTACATTGCTTCTATTACTATAATATTGTTATAATATTTTCCCACTGTTCTTTATCCTCTTCCATTACTGTGTTATTGCTTTGCTCTTTTGCCCACCTCTATGCATGGACCACAATTCTGAATTGCTCACATCTACATGCATGTTCTCTCTCCACCAAATCCTTACCATCCCAGGGGAGTACATCTTAGACAATCTTACCATCTGAACATTGTAGGCCAGAAGTCTACACTACAGTAGGAAATGGAGCACAAGCTTTGGCTCATGAGCTTGGGAAATGGGCAGTGGGTTACTTTGGGAAGCCACACAAGAAAGCACTCTGAGATTAAGTATTGTTTAATGCAACAGAAGTGACCATTTTAAGAAGCTGAAATGGTATGTAATGAGAATGTGCTAAGTGGTTCTCACAGGGGAGTTTTGGGTAGAATAGTGGATTACAAGGGCTTAAAGAGATGATTTCAGCAGTCTAACAACAAAGCGAGACTTAGCAAAATGCTAACTCTGAGGAGGAAGAGGTAAAGTAACACTGGGGTTGATGGATGATGTGCTGGAACAGAGAAAATTAAAATTATTTAATTACAATTGTAGGAGTGAAAAATCAGATATATCAGATAAAAAGGGGATGATGGTCAGAGGAACCAAATTAAGGTCAAGGAATAGAAAGGCAAATGGTGGAGCAGTCAGCAGAGGAGTAGCTGTTGAAAGCAACAAATAAGAACAATGAGGCATGTTTTCAAATAACTTCAAAAAATTAACTTCTGGAAGCTTTCCTCCTGTTACTAAATAACATCTGAACTAAACAACATCTGAACAACAGGATGTTCCCTTTCTTTTCTGAGCCCAGCTGCTATTGAGAGATGAACTTTAACCTACTTTTGCAGTTTATACCTTATCTTAGAGTTAAATGAGGTTTGGTTTCATTTGCGAGATCAGCCTTCTTCAGGAATGCAATAAAAACAAACAGCTCAGGTGTATGGATAAGCTGAAGATATTTCAGTGATACAATGAAAGCCAATCGAGAGATAAAAGGCAGGATTTTCTCCCAAATCTCTGTGACTCTTTGCCATACCTAGAATTTAAAATCACAGGCACTACAATATTGTTTCTAATTTTGAAAACATATTTACCCTGGGGAGTAAGTAGAGCCCACTGCTCATTAAGGCTGTATTTACAAAGGTGACCAGAAAGTGAAAAGCCTTTGATGTCAGTACCAATAAGCTGAATTACATGTCTCCTTCCTTTCTAACTTTTCAGAGCCTCAAGCCTAACAGGTGCAGTTCATCATCCAGTAATGAAATTTATAACCTGGCCTATATATAGATTAAAGCTTAGTCCCCACCTGACAGCCATGTCTGCTATCACTCTTGTGGCTTTATATGTACCAAAAGTACTGACTTGTTCTTGGCACTATCTCCAGGCATATCAAGGATGAGGGGGTGATTAAGAGCAGTCAACATGGTTTTACCAAGGGGAAGTCATGTTTGACCAACCTGATAGCCTTCTATGAGGAAAGTAACTAGGTGGACAGATGATGATAGGGTAATAGATGTGGTTTATCTTGATTTCAGTAAAGCATTTGACACTGTCTCCCACAGCATCCTCATAGATAAACTGAGGAAGTGTGCTCTTGATGGTCAGGTAGTGAGGCAGATCATGAACTGGTTGAAAGGAAGAAGTCAGAGAGTTGTGGTCAATGGGACAAAATCTAGTTGGAGGTCTGTGACTAGTGGAGTCCCTCAGGGATTGGTACTGGGACCAGTACTATTCAATATTTATATCAGCAAGTTTGCTGACGACACTAAACTGGGAGTGGCTGACACACCAGAACGCTTTGTTGCCATTCAGCAAGACCTAGACAGGCTGGAGAGTTGGGCATGGAGAAACCTGATGAAATTCAAGGACAAGTGTAGAATCTTGCATCTGGGGAAGAACAACCCCATGTACCAGTACAGGTTGGGGCTGACCTGCTGGAGAGCAGTGCAGGAGAAAGGAACCTGGGGATCCTGGTAAGCATGAGGATGACCATGAGCCAGCAATGTGCCCTTGTAGCCAAGAATACCAATGGCATCCTGGGGTGTAATTGAAAGGGTGTGGTTAGTAGGTCAAGAGAGGTTCTCCTCCCTCTCTATTCTGCCTTGTTGAGGCCACATCTGGAATATTGTGCACAGTTCTGGGCTCCTCAGTTCCAGAAGGACAGGGAACTGCTTGAGAGAGTCCAGGGCAGAGCCACAAAGATGATTAAGGGAGTGGAACATCTCCCTTATGAGACAAGGTAGAGGGAGCTGGGTCTCTTGAGCTTGGAGGAGACGGAGGGGTGACCTCATCAAAGTTTACAAATACATTCAGGGCGAGTGTCAGGGCTTTTTTCAGTGATGTCCAGTGATAGGACAAGGGGCAATGGGTACAAACTGGAACACAGGAGGTTCCACTTAAACATCAGAAAAAACTTCTTTACTGTGAGAGTGATAGAGAACTGGAACAGGCTGCCCAGAGAGGTTGTGGAGTCTCCTTCACTGGAGACATTCAAAACATGCCTGGACACCTTCCTGTGTGATGTGCTCTGGGTGATCCTGCTCTGGCAGGAGGGTTGGAACCTGATAATCTTTAAGGTCCCTTCCAACCTTAACCATTCTATGATTCTATTCTATGATTCTAGTCTGTGATTCTATGAACAGTGCATTCAAGCTCAGGGCTGATACAGCAAAATTCCATGTAATCCTGTGTAGAAATTTGTGTTGCACAATTCCAATCAGTTAAAACTATCAAACTGGTGGATCGGCTTGGACACTGAGTGCAGGTGACCTGTCAGACTGAGTGTTTGTTGAACAGCTCTCAAAAGCATAAAAAACCCTGAACTACTCATAGTAGTGAAAAAACGAGCCCTAAAAACAACTGGAAAAGTTTTTAACTGTGCTTCT
>NW_009954102.1:3226140-3237051 GCF_000747805.2 Chaetura pelagica | reverse complement strand
TAATGAAATTTATAACCTGGCCTATATATAGATTAAAGCTTAGTCCCCACCTGACAGCCATGTCTGCTATCACTCTTGTGGCTTTATATGTACCAAAAGTACTGACTTGTTCTTGGCACTATCTCCAGGCATATCAAGGATGAGGGGGTGATTAAGAGCAGTCAACATGGTTTTACCAAGGGGAAGTCATGTTTGACCAACCTGATAGCCTTCTATGAGGAAAGTAACTAGGTGGACAGATGATGATAGGGTAATAGATGTGGTTTATCTTGATTTCAGTAAAGCATTTGACACTGTCTCCCACAGCATCCTCATAGATAAACTGAGGAAGTGTGCTCTTGATGGTCAGGTAGTGAGGCAGATCATGAACTGGTTGAAAGGAAGAAGTCAGAGAGTTGTGGTCAATGGGACAAAATCTAGTTGGAGGTCTGTGACTAGTGGAGTCCCTCAGGGATTGGTACTGGGACCAGTACTATTCAATATTTATATCAGCAAGTTTGCTGACGACACTAAACTGGGAGTGGCTGACACACCAGAACGCTTTGTTGCCATTCAGCAAGACCTAGACAGGCTGGAGAGTTGGGCATGGAGAAACCTGATGAAATTCAAGGACAAGTGTAGAATCTTGCATCTGGGGAAGAACAACCCCATGTACCAGTACAGGTTGGGGCTGACCTGCTGGAGAGCAGTGCAGGAGAAAGGAACCTGGGGATCCTGGTAAGCATGAGGATGACCATGAGCCAGCAATGTGCCCTTGTAGCCAAGAATACCAATGGCATCCTGGGGTGTAATTGAAAGGGTGTGGTTAGTAGGTCAAGAGAGGTTCTCCTCCCTCTCTATTCTGCCTTGTTGAGGCCACATCTGGAATATTGTGCACAGTTCTGGGCTCCTCAGTTCCAGAAGGACAGGGAACTGCTTGAGAGAGTCCAGGGCAGAGCCACAAAGATGATTAAGGGAGTGGAACATCTCCCTTATGAGACAAGGTAGAGGGAGCTGGGTCTCTTGAGCTTGGAGGAGACGGAGGGGTGACCTCATCAAAGTTTACAAATACATTCAGGGCGAGTGTCAGGGCTTTTTTCAGTGATGTCCAGTGATAGGACAAGGGGCAATGGGTACAAACTGGAACACAGGAGGTTCCACTTAAACATCAGAAAAAACTTCTTTACTGTGAGAGTGATAGAGAACTGGAACAGGCTGCCCAGAGAGGTTGTGGAGTCTCCTTCACTGGAGACATTCAAAACATGCCTGGACACCTTCCTGTGTGATGTGCTCTGGGTGATCCTGCTCTGGCAGGAGGGTTGGAACCTGATAATCTTTAAGGTCCCTTCCAACCTTAACCATTCTATGATTCTATTCTATGATTCTAGTCTGTGATTCTATGAACAGTGCATTCAAGCTCAGGGCTGATACAGCAAAATTCCATGTAATCCTGTGTAGAAATTTGTGTTGCACAATTCCAATCAGTTAAAACTATCAAACTGGTGGATCGGCTTGGACACTGAGTGCAGGTGACCTGTCAGACTGAGTGTTTGTTGAACAGCTCTCAAAAGCATAAAAAACCCTGAACTACTCATAGTAGTGAAAAAACGAGCCCTAAAAACAACTGGAAAAGTTTTTAACTGTGCTTCTCAGTGTATTTGTGAGCAGCAGAAGCCAGTAGGATGAACAAGAAGGCAGTAGTTTTGTAAATGATAATTCTTACATTGAAAGCTTCCATTTAATTGACATGTAGAAGGTGAAGTAATTGTGCCTTTTTGAGGAACATGGTGTTCTGTAGAAAATTAACACATGACAGGTAAATATTTGAAAACAACAAAAAAAGGAAATAAACTGTTTCTGTGTTGAAGAACTCAACTTGTAGGTCTGGAAAAGAAATTGAGTCTCTGAGAAATGGCCAAATGAGGAGATGAGGAAAAGCACCATAAGCACAGCGGTGGTGTGGATTAATTTTGGGAAAGGTGTTGAAATTTTGCAGGCAGAGATGACATCCTGTGTACATGAAACCTGTGGAGACAACATGAGCTGTGGCAGCATGAAGGCGATGGAGGGTTGAAACCATGGGAGAGGCGAAGTTAAAAGGTACACAGATTTTCAAATTGGAATTCTCAAAAGCCATGGTTCACTGAACCACTTGTGTCATGACACTTCACTGGAATATGATATTTTTGCAGGGCTGGCAATGCTAGAACTTTACAACCTGGAGAAAAAAAAAAAAAAAGGATTAAAAAAATGCCAGTGTTTTGATGGAAGTTACTAGAACAGCAGTGTGTAATTTTTCTACAGGAAATCCCTGGATTGTCATTTTGAAAGCAATGGGTTATTTCTTAGCCTTACCTTTTTCTGCAGATGCACTGAACATCTGTACCAGAAAGTGTTATTAGTGCTAAGAGAGACAGTAGCAGATCAATTTTCCAGTGGTGAGCTTTGAAGGAAACATTTGAATGGAATATAGGGATAAATATGGAATTGGAAGAAAAGAAAAAAAAAAAAAAAAAATTTGAAAAGATGCTGTTTTAGAAATACATTGAGCACTTCACCATGTCACCTTGTTAGTGAGGGATTAAAGCAGAGGTTTGCAACATCTTTGCAGGAATCCTTCAGCTGAATTCAAAACTGAACTGAACTGCTGGGGGACAAAACAAAATGGAGGAATTGGGGAGGTTTAATACTTTGAGAGTGTGAATGAAGAGTTCAACAGAACTGGTACATTTTCTTGTTAGTGCAAAAAGAAGACAAACTCATTGCCCAGGAATATACTCGAAAGAACTAAATAAATATGTAAAAAGGAAACATTTTCCACTACCTACAAGCAGAGAAATTCTGGAGGAGATGGCTTATGCCAAATATTTTTCTACTCTTGATGCCTCAGCAGGCTTCTGGCAGTACTTCTTAGACAAACAGAGTGTATGTTTATGCACCTCCAACCACCTCCTTTGGGAGACCCAGTTTCCTCCAATTGCCATTAGGTTGAAGTTAGCACCATAGGTGTTTTGCCAGAAAATACAACCATTTTTCTCTGATGAGGGACATGCTAAGACCGAAACAGATGACACTGTGATCTGGGAAACACAGTAGAAGGCTAAGACCAGTGTTTCCAAGGAGGTCCCAAAGAACCAGAAGTGCTGGGCCTTGACCTAAATGAGTAATAACAAAAAAAAATAGTGAACCTTGTGTACTGAGTCTATTTCTTAGAAAAGAAGAAAGAAGAAATAAAAAGGTAAGAAAGGAAGGTGAAATGAAGGAAGGAAAAAATAAAGAAGAAGGAAGAAAGGGATGGAAAGGAAGGTGCACAGAGATTCTTTGGAATGTAAGCAACTCAGTACAAAGCACAATTGTGTCCATAAGCTATCTGTATTTTTGTCTTGTAAAAGTCACTGAATGAAAATGAGATAAAAAACTTAAGAAGAATACAGATTGGTTAGTTGAAGAGGGTCTTATCCTAAGACAAGGGAAAAACAAGCACAAGATAAAATTTCTGGTGGATATGTCCAGTGAAGTTGTTACCATGTCCCACTCTTAACGATACCATCAAAACATTTGACCAGTCTGCAGTGACAGCAAAAGGAAATGTCAGCATAATCAAGCAAAATAAAAGACTATGGTCTATAATGTATAATGTAGCATATAGAATATAGGATATAATAGATAATATCCACTTAATAAGGTTAATCGATTTTCTGTATTTGTAGTAATATTAGCAACGCCATTGCTGGCATTGTAAACACAGCCAAACCGGTTCCTCACTGGAAAATTCAAGTGTAGGAAGGAGTGAATTCAATTACAGATGAGTGATTTGATGCAGCTTTCTCTGTGAAGCTGTGGAAAACAGTGTAGTGAGGTCTGAAGACAAAAAATGAGAACATAAATTGTTCTTTCTAGAATCTAGGCTCTGAATGCCTGGAGAACTCCTAAAACGAAGACTACAAAAGATGAAGTGTTAATGCACAGTATGGCTAAAAAACAAATGTGAAGCCCAAAAGAAGTTTAAGGGTCTCAGTTTAAGTTTGAGTGTTAGGTGGGATTTCTGTTTATAATTATATTCATATGGCATTCCCTTAATGCAACAGAAGAAATGTGGTGAAGGTGCACACATGTATACTGAAAATAAAGGGATTAGAGTGTCCCTCCACGGAACTGTGTTCTATAGGTGACTGTGACCATCAAATCCATTTTCATTAAAAGTTTTATACTTATGTGTATGATGTGCCATGGCTTGTAATAAGAATTTAAGCAGTTTGAAAGTAAGTAATATGTTTACTTAGTCCTGAGCCCTGGTCCTTGTGACAAGTATTATGTTTATATTTAGTCCACATGTGCAATACATACATAGCTGAAGCTAGGACTTCGTACTCCCAGATACATGGCCAAACATACATAGGAGTTGTTCATTATTTACTTTTTCTATTTTCTGGCTCTACAGACTTCAAATCATGGCTACATGGTAGTCCAGGTTCATCAGAAAGGATGTTCCCAACCAGAATTACATGTAGCATTACATATAGGACACATGCATAGTATCAAACTTCACTGTAAAAGGGTCAGAGCATCCTCATCTATTAAGATCTCTGATTCTACAAATGTTAAAGCTTCCACATCATGTCAGAGATTTTCCATATCCATAATATTCACAAATTATCTCTACAAACTAAATTAATTCCTACATTTCATAAGGTGTCCCTGCCCATGCAGAGGAGTTGGAACTAGATGGTGTTTAAGATCCCTTCCAACCCAAACCAGTCTATGATTCTATGATATAGAGTGAAAAAGATGCAAAGATGTAAGACTTGTGATACAGTCACTGGGCTTCAGAATACTTCTCTCACCAAAGTCTTCCTTTCACTTGCAAGAGATGTACTCAGAGAGTGGGACTTAGCCAAAAGTAATTGAGAAACACAAAGAATGAAATGAGATAATATGGTTTAAAACAGATTAGTCTAGAAGATAAACTGCCCTGAGGTCAAAGCCCACGATTTCACAGAAATCGCTGAAATAAGGACTTTATGTGGTTTAAGTCATGTGAATATTGACTTCTTCCAGTGAGCTAAAAGCTCACTTCCTTAATGACTGAAGAGATGGAAGCAGCATTTTGTGCCACCTGATGAGAAAAAAATGCTGTCCCTTGACTACTCAATACAGCAAGAGAACCTATCACAGTAGAGTGGTGCACCCATGTTACCTGCATGCTCATGGGCTGAGTCATAACTTCTGTACCTGTTTCTGTCCATGTGACGTCATATTAATACAATCAATCTCAACTTGAGCCCAGATAACCACCTGAAGGCAGAGAGGAGGAGACAAAGGTGAAACAGGGAAATACCTAACAAACCTCTGAACTCTGTGCACTCCAGAGCTCTATTTTTCTGCTGTTCTAAAGCAAACAAATAAATAGATTTTAAGTAATAGTCAAAATCTCTTGATGTTCGAATGCAGAAAGGCATCAAATGCTATGGGCAAAAACATGGTAAATTTGTACTGTCTCTTTGATAGAATCATGCTGCCAAGTAAAATCAGTGTTACATATCACAATATATATTGAGGCAGCTGTGGACACAAGAGGAAACAAAAATCTTTATTGCTTTTTTGGATGTTAAAAATAATATAATCATATAATAATGATATAATCATAAAATAATATCTTATTGGTTGTTTTGTTGTATCTGTGATTGGTATAAGCCAAGGACAGAAACTAAAATAGAAGAAATCTAAGAAATGTTTCTTGGTGATGCCTCCTATAGTAATGAATCCAGGAACTAAATTTCTGCAAGAAATCTCTGGGAAATCATAGAATCACAGAATTATTAAGGCCGGAAAAGACCTCTGAGATCATCAAGTCCATCCTATGACCTGACACTACCACATCTCCAGACCATGGCACTAAGTGCCACATCCAGCCTTTCCTTGAACCCCTGCAGGGATGGTGCCTCCACCTCTTCCCTGGGCAGCCCATTCCAATGTCTGATCACCCTCTCCATGAGGAAGTGCTTCTTAATATCCAACCTAAACCTCCCCTGGAGCAGCTTCAGGCCAGGCCCTCTTGTCCGGTCACTGCTTGCCTGGAAAAAGAGTCCAGACCCACTTGACTCCAACCTCCCTTCAGGTAGTTGAAGAGAGTGAGAAGGTCCCCCCTGAGTCTCCTCCAGGCTAAACAACCCCAGCTCCCTCAGCCTCTCCTCATAATTTCCCTCTAGTCCCTTCACTAGCCTCATTGCTCTGTCTCCCTTAGTAGGAAATACCCCCATTGTACATCAGTTCTTACCATTTGCTTGAACTGATGTTTGGGGTTACATGATCATAGTGCATCCTGGGAAATGTAACTAAAATATGAAGTCTGAGGGAGAAAGAGTATGAAGGAATAAGAGACTTGAAAGATTCCTGCTAGGATGCATGGTAACAATGGTAATAACTCAAGGGAAAAGAATTACAGCTTAGCTAAGCCAAAATTTCATTTTTTGATTCAACAAGCTAAGAGGAAATATTTTGATTTGGGCATGTCAAAGCATTTCCATTTGATCAGATAAATGAAAATTAAATTTACTGAACAAAATGTTCATAACTATTTCCATAGTCAATTGTTTTACTGCCATTAGCTCTGATAGATGAGAGAGAATTCGAATTACTAGAATATCTCATGACATAAAATCAGTCTTTTTTACCAATATCCATATTTATTTAAAAGGTTTTTTTGTTTGCCTGTGTTCTAATTAGGTTTATCATCTTCATATCTTTGTCTTTTTCATTCAGATAAATGGTGTCATCTTATTTTCATACTTTTGCTATTACTAGCAAACCAGTTTAATCTAAAAATAAGGAAACAAAATAATTATACAGAGCTTACCTTCAACATGATGACACTAAGCTGGGAGGAGTGGCTGACACACCAGAAGGCTGTGCTGCCATTCAGAGAGACTTAGACAGGCTGGAGAGTTGGGCGGGGAGAAACATGATGAAATTCAACAAGGGGAAGTGCAGAGTTTTACATTTGGGGAAGAACAACACCATGTCCCAGTACAGGTTGGGGTCTGAACTGCTGGAGAGTAGTGTAGGTGAAAGAGACCTGGGGGTCCTGGTAGACAGGAGGATGACCATGAGCCAGCAATGTGCCCTTGTGGCCAAGAAGGCCAATGGCGTCCTGGGGTGCATTAGAAAGGGTGTGGTTAGTAGGTCAAGAGAGGTTCTCCTCCCCCTCTATTCTGCATTGGTGAGGCCACATCTGGAGTATTGTGTCCAGTTCTGGGCCCCTCAGTTCAAGAAGGACAGGGAACTGCTCGAAAGAGTCCAGCGCAGAGCTACAAAGATGATTAAGGGAGTGGAACATCTCCCTTATGAGGAAAGGCTGAGGGAGCTGGGTCTCTTTAGCTTGGAGAAAAGGAGACTGAGGGGTGACCTCATCAATGTTTACAAATATGTAAGGGGTGAGTGTCAGGGGGACGGAGTTAGGCTTTTCTCAGTGATGACCAGTGATAGGACAAGGGGTAATGGGTGTAAATTGGAGCATAGGAAGTTCAAGGTGAATATCCGAAAAAATTTTTTTACTGTGAGAGTGACAGAGCACTGGAACAGGCTGCCCAGGGAGGTTGTGGAGTCTCCCTCACTGGAGGCATTCAAAACCCACCTGGATGAGTTCCTGTGTGATGTACTCTAGGTGACCCTGCTCTGGCAGGGGGGTTGGACTAGATGATCTCTCGAGGTCCCTTCCAGCCCCTAAGATTCTATGATTCTATGATTCTATGAACATGGCCTGATTTACCAGAATATTGCAAGTGAATGTAAAATTGGTTTTAGAAAAGGAAAAAATCTTAAACTTTTATTGTCCTGCCTGTAAAGGGAAGATGTCTGAATTGCACAACACTATCATTTTTCATGCCCTTAAGCCTCTCAACATCTACATTGAAAGCTGCAGTGATCATTCCTTCCAGCTCTAATTTATGCTTTGTAATTATTCCTACGTAGACATGGGAGATTTATTTTAATACAGTGTTAAGAGTCTGTAGCTGAGGGGTTTTGCTTGTAAAACTCCTGTTAAAGAAAAAAACAGACCACAATGAACTGGAAGAGTGACTTATCTCCAGTATAGTGACTTATCTGCAGTATATGCTCAGTCTTCTGCCTTCAGGGACTCCCAGCAACCAAAGCAGAACATTGTCTGGAGTGCATGAGCATCTGGGACTCTCACCTTTGGACCTTTGGCAGTTTGCTCCCAGCTTTCTAAACCGTTTGCCTCAGCTGCTTGCTACAGACTATATAAATGGAGGTCCAAGTCAGAAGGCTCATTCCCCTTCGGAGGTGGTAGGGAAGAGGTGAAGAGGGGAGGGAAGGAACAACAGAAGGCAAAGCAGCAAGAGTGTTCAGGGCTCACCATGGGCCCTGTGCAGCTCTTGCTGCTCGGGCTGCTGCTCAGCAGTGGTGTTCTCACAGGTAAGTGCTGCCTTTTGTTAATGCTTCTTGCTGCTTTGTTTCTGAACCCATTAAAACAACAATAATGCAAAAATGAACAAGACAGTGGCTTATAAAATCAAGGAGGGCAAGGATGTCATCTTTCTCCTTTGTAGGACTGTGCCATTATAGGAGGATCCCAATGTAGAAAAAGTCACACATGTCGCCTGATGTCTTTTGGTCAGATTTCATGTATTTTGCAACTTTTATGGAATTCTCATCTTTTGGCCTGATTGTTTTTTTCTGTAATGCTGTCCTTTTAAACCCCCATGGACATACTGTAGCTTGGAGATACCAATGAGACTTATCCTCCTTGTTGCTACCCTATTTTGCAGCAAATGTGAATAAAGCAAAATGTATTTAACAGGCAATACTGACACTTTAAATGCAATTTTGTGTTAAAGATACATAGTCATTAGTAGTAGTATTAGTAGCAAAAGAAGTAGGCCAGTTGAGGTGAGGTTTTTTTCCCTAAGATCAGAAACAACAGTCTGGATCAATATGGTGCTGAGGATTGTTAGCTATCCTTGCTTCCCAAGAAGTTCCTGTTTAGAATTACACTGAAGTGTGACTTAGGACTTCAAGAACCTTAAAGAGGAAAGTCAATCTGGGGCCAGTTATGCTGGTCATTTTAAATGCAGATCAGATTCATAATAAATGCACCTTTGTTGAACTAACATACTGGTTTTGACTGATGTTATGCATTTTCAAAGGATGTCAGAAGTTGGTATGAATTGAAAAGGACTTATGAAGAAAATGTAGTATTTCCATTTATATTTCCATAGCCTTTGTTTTATAGCTATAAACTGCTTTTCTAGCTTTTAATTCTTGTTTTTATTCTTTACAGAAGAAGATGCGCTTGAAAGTGGAAATCCAGGATGTTCAAGTAACTGATTTTTTGCATCTGCTTTTGCTTTCTTCTGTTGCTATATTAATTGCATACATCTTTCACAGCTTGACTTTTCCTGTTCTATAAAACTTCCTCTGAAAGAACTGAAACAGAACTGATTGCAGTATTATGAAGTCTTTAGTTATCCTCAAGACTCAACGCAAATAATTTTAAGTTTCCTAACATCAGAGAAGTGGAGATAACTTTCTAAATCTTTCAAATGCTTCTATTAAGAAACTACTTTCCAGTGTTTTGTTAGTTTCTTAATTATCAGGTGCAAATTCCTTAATCTAGAAATCCCTGTTGATCAGTGATGTTAAATACCATACACTTTGCCATGGGCTGAATCTCACTTCTCATTTACCTTTGAATATCTAATTAAATACCTGCAGAATAAATCATCAACTCTGTCAGCAAGGACAGCATTTTCCTAAAGCAAGTCAAGACTCAGGAAATGCTGACCTCATGCCCTGTCTTTGTAATGAACTCTGACTGTCCCTGACTGCTTGGTTAGATACATAATGTTCCACCATAGGGTCAAAGTACCTAATGAGTTGGTTTGTTCTTTGTCCCTTTGGATCTTCAGGGGGTTTTTTGCCCCCTTATTGGATGCCTTAGCACCATCTCCAGGCAGCTGGGTTCATTTCAGCTGCCTGACTTCTGAGCTTCATTAAAATATCCTGTGTATTTTTTATATAATAAATTATTTGGTATTTCATTTCTCATCTTGTCATTTCCCTGTTCCTTTTCCTCTTATTTCTGTTTAAAAGGAAGCAATCAGTAGCCCTTTGCCTTTAGATTTGTAGTTACTGGTGTTGCAAAAATTTCTGAGGATGTACAATTAAGCAGTGTTATAGTCCAAGATAGACACAAGTGACAGGAATAGTGTTTAATTATTTTTTTTTAATAGCAGTTAATTTTAAAGTTAATTACCTAACTTAATTCAGTTTTCAAATGTTTGTAAGATGCTGATTACTTTATGATAGCTAGTATTAATTATATTAATTGTGTGTAGCAATTACATCAAAGTAATCTCTGTTAAAGTATGTCAAGCTTATAACTGTGATAGTCCAAGGAGGAAATATGAGATTAATAGTAATATTCTCCTCTCTAAGTATGCAATTCTGTGACATAAACAGCAACATAATGTTACATTGGCCTCTGACATGACAAACATTTTATGGAAGAAGAAGAGTAAGCTACATTTTTGACAGGTATAGGCAAGCAAAATCAAACAACTGATGGCAGGCATGTGGGTTTACATGGAAAAGAATTTACCTTTATTTCTATAAAAGTAGATCATGATTCTAATATGTTCAGCCAGTCGCAAATAACCAGAGAAGCAATTTAGAAAACTGCTTTTCACTCAGCATCACAACAGCATCACAGACCCTCAGTCTAAACAAGGAACAGTAACTTCTGATTCAGATAGACTTCAACTGCTCTAGGATAGTAACTTAAAATTGCCAATCATATCTTTAGTTGAAAATGATGCCTGCAGTTGGGAGAGAATTGCAATTGAAAACACTGTTTGGACTACATTGTGCATTCCAGACACCAAAAGAAGATCTTAAATCCCTGTATTTGAT
>NW_009954102.1:3225306-3226096 GCF_000747805.2 Chaetura pelagica | reverse complement strand
TAGGCTTTACAATTACAGATTAATTGCCTCTGAAAGCAACAGGGAGAGATTAAACACTGGTGAAATTCATCCCTTTGAGGAAGCTCATTAGGTTTTGAGTCTTCCTTTGATAAAAAAGAGAAACACTTCTGCAAATACTTCACCCTGTCTTATTCTTACACATAACTTCGTGCTTTTGCCATGTTCTGGATGCTCTTCATGTAACTACAGTTTATGTCCATTAAAAAGAGTCTATTGTAGTAAAATTTGCTGAGCTAATAAGTGAATTAGAACAGATTGTGTTTCAGGAGAGTCTGGGGCAGAAAGATGCCAGTAGCTTCTTACATGCTTTCAGTCTAAGCCATGTGACAGAGAAATCAGTCCTGGAATTTGAATGGTAGAAAAATCTGAACTGAAACGAATTATTTTGTTACCAATTTGAAAACTACCATTTGATTGGCTTAATTTAGATGCAATAGGGTAATTTTTAAAACAGTTCCATGTTCCAGTTTTTCTCCCATTTGTGTCATTAACTTTAATGGGGCAATGTTTGAAGGCCAGATGGGGTCATATTGCCAGGTCTCATCAAACAGATCAGTGGACACAAAAACTTACGCTTCCTTTTTCTGTGGCACTCATTTTAGTTATACTTTAGGTGTCTGTTGTAAGGTTCTACCAACTCATTAAAGTACTCTTGTTTTCCTAATTGCAGAAGATGCAACAAGATTCAAACACCTCAGAAAATACGTTTACTCATATGAAGCAGAAACATCAAGTGGGATCACGGGAACAACAGATGCTCGGAGCGGTT
>NW_009954102.1:3213482-3225217 GCF_000747805.2 Chaetura pelagica | reverse complement strand
TCAAAGATCAGCTGCAAGGTGGGGAAAGAGGAGTAAACACAACCCTTTGGGATTGTACACTGAGTAACATGGGAGACAGCGTCTGGGGATCACCTTCAGTGCTTTTCCAAAAAAAGAGAGGCACATGTTCAGAGTACTGAAGACTAGGCCCTCCCTGTCCCAGACAGAAGTCACTGAGGATGGCAGAAGTCCTTTGTACCATTGTGCCAGTGTGTTTCAATCCTGATCTGACTGTACTTTTACATGAGAGAGGGGAAAGACATGGTAGTTTTCCTTGGCTCCCAGACTGAGTCTACCCATGTCCATCAAATAATTCTAGAGTTGAACTAAAACAGCTCATTAATGCCATGAAGACCACTTGATAGCCTGTTGGTGGTAAGTGAAGCCATGATCAGGGCTTTAGGAGCAAAATGTCCCATTGGCCATTAAACTACCCAGTGTCCCTCCATCTTGCCCAGGATGTTCCCATCACAAATAATTATTTTTTTTTCTGAAATGGAGTAGTTGGGGAAATTATTTTTTATTTAGCAAACACTATTCTGAGTCTAAATATGGATCAGTGTAATAACTCAAGTTTTCATACAGTTCTTCCAGTCCTATAGATTTTTAGAACCTAAGCTGCTTGTTTACTGTGTATATACTATACTCTGTGCCATTACCCAAGCAAGCAACTGCTTTCATATCTTCTCCCTCAAGTTACCTTAAGCTATTCAGAGTACTTTGCAATCTTTCCCAATAGTTGCTAGCAGAGTGATTCTGACACTACCAATCCCAAGGAAGACCATATAACCAAAACTGTAACTGGATGATTCTGGAAACATCATAATGAAAAATGATAAATAAATCCTATGTGTGTTTTTAGGTGGAACTGGAGGTACCACAGGTGTGCCACTTCATCCTGAGGACAATGCATTGCTCCCTGAGGGAGACATTTGGTGTTGATGCTGAGGGAAGGACTGTGCTGAAGAAGTCAAAGAACTCAGAGGACTTTGCAAATGCTATGTCCAAGTAAGCATGATCAATTATCAATAACCAACACATCAGTACCTCTAGCCTTAACATTAAACAAGCTGTAATGTTACGTTCTGCCCTGATGATGTTTTTTCCAGGCATAAAACACATTTCATGATAACATGGCAGCTTTATAAGCTGGTTCCACAGAAAATATAATGATATCATTTAGGGCTGAATTGGAACAGTTCTCAATTGCTGGTAGGCAAGGGTGTTTTTTTCTATCCAGAATTTTCACCTGGAATGTCTTTGTCATTTCTGTTATCTACACCAGGAAACTGTTGGGTAGTCCCCTAAAAGGATATTTCAAGTGGAATGTTCCTTCTTGTAGGCAAATCCTCAAATGGCTATCTACAGCCATCTTAAGATTATTTTCCTTTGCTGACATGGTACAAAGACTGTGCAATAGAAGGGCTTTTGAGACTGAAGTCCAGGTTTCCTATCATTATCGTTGATGACCTCTGCAACTTATCTTTTCCTTATTTATCTGCTTTTGCAACTTATTGCTACTACCCCCTCCACCCAATTAGTCTCCAGTGCTTGTCAGTGCATGTTTTACTCATGCTCCTTCATGCTTGTTTCAGTGCCTCTATATCCACTCCATCCATCTTGTTTCACAAACCATAGATCTCAAAACAGCTTGAGACAGTGTTAAAATATGTTTTTCAGACAGCAATCCAGGTTTTCTTTAAAGACTGCAACTAATAGAGAATCCTCCCCATCATTTTGTAGCCTATTGCAGGAGTTAATAATTACCTCATTCTAAAAATTTACTTATCTCCTTGCTGAATTTGTGCAATTCCAACTTCCAGCCATTGCTCTTGATATTTGCTTGCCCTTAGATGACGCAGTTGGGTGATATCAGAATGTCCTTGGTTAGAATTTTGCTGTTTTAATAGAAATGCTCTGTAATAGTAACAACAGTGAATAGTAAAGAATGATAGAACAAAATAAACATGGTTCTTTAGTTATACTCCAGCAGTTTACTGATAATGTGTACTTCCCTGCATGTCTTTAACATGATTTCATACTAGTGTTGGGGTTTTTTTTGTGCAGAAATGAGCTAAAATTCAGTGTTCAGGATGGAACAAAAGTCAAGCTGTATCCAGAGAAGGATGAACCTCTGAATGTACTGAATCTCAAGAGGGGGATCATCTCAGCTCTCCTTGTGCCAACAGAAACAGCAGAAAACACAAAAACAATTTCCATGGTAGGTATTTTGAAAAAACACCTTTTTTTTTCCTTAACAAGTGGAATAAATAAAAGAGTTAATCCTGAACACAATTTCCAGAAGATCTGGAAATTCAGATGAGAAAGGGTGCCTTTCTCAGAATCAAGATCAGAAATGTCTGAAAGCATGAACAGAGCCACTGATTTATTCCTTCCTTCCAGGATACTGTGTATGGAAAGTGTGACAGTGAAGTTGAATTCAAATCCAGAAAAGGAAACGTTGCAGAAGATATTTCAATTAACAGGGACCTGAAAGCCTGTGACAATTTCAGTCCCATCAGAGATTATGTCAGCCCTATTGCCATTGTTAAGGGACTAGTAAGTACACCATTAAAAATTATATAACGTTCTTCACAACATCACTTAAAATTATAAACAACAACTAGAACAATTATATTTTGTATTTATCTTCTAAAAGCTTAAATAGGTTTTCTACACCCTGATGTGAGATCAGACTGTGATTTTGTTGGCAGTCAATAGAGGAAAACAGATGCAGAGGAAGGGTTTACTTACCTTCTTTCATGTTCTTCTCATGAATGTTTAATGGAGAGCTTTTCATAGATGGAGTTGGTACTGTTGATTACAAGATAACTGATCAGATCATATCCAAATCTTTAATTTTAGTCAAAACTGTCAAGTTCCCATTTCATGTAAAACATCACCAAAAACCTGATGTGTATGTGATGTGCAAGAGGAGGAGGTTCTAAATGCCCCAAAGCCTATGGTTTGACATGTTGTTCAGGCTACCTGGGAACCCACAGTGATCAGGTGCAGGTGCTGGCAGATTTCTTCCTGCTACCATGGCATCTGTACTTTTGAGGGTTTTTTCCCTAAAAATAATTTTAAAAAAATATATTTTAAAAACAGGATTTTGTATGATGCTAAAAAAAAAATTGTAATTTCTGCAGTTTTCATAGCTTGTTGTAGAAATCTTTAAAATGTGTAAAATAAGAGTGAAATTCAAGAGTATCAGCTCTTACGAGGGGCCTGAATTACTTTAAAAATCTCCAGCTGGTTTCTATGAAGGAGACCTTTGTTGTAGGCAGCAGGGGATCAGCCATGAAGTAATTACTAAGCCAAACACCTTAGTAAGGCCTGAGAAAAAAAATTGGTGGGAATTTTGTCTCTGAAGAGACATAAGACTGAAGATAAATGTTGGCACAATTTTGTCTTTGTGTGAGAATGATTCCAGTTGTGCACCTTTGTTTCCAAACTGTAACTGTTAATATTGTGGGACAACTGTGGCAGCCTTTAAAACTATGTTTATTTCCTATACTATTCACTCAAATGAATTCCAAAATATTTTACAGAACATCCCCTTATCTACACTTCTAAGAAGCACTCAATTCTGTCATTATAATATTGATGCAAAGAAGAGGCATATAAGAGATGCTGTCTGCAGTGAGAAACACCTGTTTCTACCTTCCTCCTCCAAGTAGGTTCCTCACTATTTATCATTACCCTTTTATTCATAAATATTCATTTTTAATGGTGATGTTCCACATCCTGCCCTGACTTCCTCCACAACTATGCATTTTGTTCTCAAGAAGGCAGGAGGCATGAAAAGACCCCCTCAAAAGTAATGAGACTCAAGTAAAGCACTGATTTCTTTCTTTCTTTGCTAGAAATCGCTATGGTGTGATGACAGAGGTCAACCAGACACTGAAGCTTGAAGACACCCCAAAGATCAGTAACAGAAATTTTGATGGAGGTATAGCTGCAATTCTCAATAATACAAATATAGGGGCAAAATATAAATACCCGTTAAATACATCAACAATTATTTTTTATACAGATAATTCATTAAAGGTGCAGTTGAGGGGACCAAAACAAATAATCATTTTTAATGAAGTTTGGTTAATTTAGTCAGGAAAATGCTGGGGTATTAAATGAAAAAACCTGAAAAGCTGAAAAACACTCTCTGATTTTAAATAATCTTTCTCTTTTTATTTTAATTTAGAAATTATTCTTTATAATTAGAAGTATATGATTTGCTTGGAAAGTAATTTTAAATCTTAAGAGGAAAACAGTTTAATGAACCCTTTTTAGCTAATGATAATTTCTTATGCAAATTTTCGCTTCAGCTGCCAAATGTAAACAGCCCATGAGTACTATATAATTGGTTCTGAAACACACTTTCTTGATATGCAGTTGTTATTCCTAGTCACAGCATGTTTGTCCTAAGATACATGCAAACTGTGCTGATATGCAAGGTGTTAAGGGATCATTTTCATGAAAATGTAAAGGAATTTATGCAAATATTCAGCTTCTGGGAGAATTATTTAAATTCCATTCTTTTATTTTTGAAGCTGTTCAGTTCTTAAACTGCAACTGTTATCATAGAACATAATCTACAATTTATATTTATACTGAATGTATATGGTAAAAATGAACATCTCTTTGATAAAGATATAAAGAATGCAATTTTATTAATTGCTAGATGAACTGGAAGAGAAGGGACTTGCACTGGAAAGTACAGATGCCAGAGTTACCAGGCAGGGGGATGCTGTTCTGAAAACCCTTCATGAACTGCAGAAGCTTTCAGCCTCCCAGCAGAATCAGCAGAGAGCAAGACTCTTCTACAAATTTGTTTCTGGACTTAGAAGTTTGCATAACTCCACTCTTGGCTCTCTTGTACCAAAGATGATGGAAACTTCAAGGTATGTTACAAGTTTGTGGTGTAAATACAACACATGTCAATGCCATAGCAAAAGCATTCTAAAGCTGATAATTTGCTACAAGTGGTTTTAAATTAGAGGTTAATTTGATATAAAGAGTGTCTAAGATCAGAATTATCTGAAGAGAGTAAAACCTTTTAATTTCCCATCTTTCCATCAGAAGTGCTGTTGTTAGTTGGAACTTGAACATTAAGTATATGGAAACAGTAAAGTGCTGTTGTTAGTTGGAACTTGAACATTATATGGAAACAGTGTAAGAATTCCAACAGAACTAAAAATTCTAGCCTTCTATGAAGAATTAATATTGTTTTGATCACTCCCTCATCAAATCTTCCAAATGTATTGGAGAAGCTGAACTACAGAGTATTAACACAGCCCAGCACCCCAGCACAGTTCTTTTCTCCCCACTGCCATTCCAAGCATGTGTGCCAGATACAATCCTGTGGATATGTTATTATAGCCAAATATCTTGCATGCAGTTTTGACTGTAATTCCAAACTCCCAAGTCTGACTTATAGCAAAGAACGCAACTTTGAAAGTGAACATTTTGGAGACATGGGAGGGCACAAGTCATTGTTCTGACCCTACCCTCCACTCCTCACCCTTACTCTCTGTCCTAGCTGGACTTGAGTCACAGTACACATATTTATGTCCTCAGTCAGAATGACTAGAGCCTCAGTCTAGTTCAATATATTATGTTACAGTAATTAAAGTTGTAGGAAAGTCTGTTGTGGAGGAAAAAAAACAAAGATGTATCTGTGTAATTACAGCATTGTTAATACTTTATTGTTGTTCATAACTAATAATGTTACTAGTATATATTAGCAAAAGTAAGAACCTTCATTTTGATAAGCAATTGTATGATTTGCTTTCAGACACACATAAGTATATGTCATTTATATTAAAACATTTTAATAAACCTGTGAAATGTTTCTTTCAAACATGCAACACGCAGAGATGACTGCAAACAGGGAATTTGTTAATCAAAGTCATCTGTTTTTCTTTCAGCTCTATCACAGTTCAGGCCCTGATCCAGTGTGGGACTCCAGAGTGCTATGGTGCAGTCCTTCAAATACTGAGAAGTGGAAACGTGAATCCCCTTGTGGTAGATCTGGTCACATACACCCTGGCACAGTTGCCTTCCCCGACTCCAGAAAGAATACGGGAAATTCTTAACATGGCCCAGTATCAGCCCAGCAGAGCTTCTTTATATGGCTTGAGTCATTCTGTTACTAAGTAAGTAATGTTAGCATGGAATTGTACAGATTAACCTCAAAAAAACAGTACAATGCTTAGAGTAACCCCTAAGAGTAATCACTTTTTGAGGATTTTTTTTTTGTTATTCTCATACATTTGCCCTTTGGGAATAAAAAATAAATAGACATTTCCTGCTTTTTTTTCGAATGTGTTTCTCTGTTTCTTTAGGTTCTACGATGAGAAGAAGACTGTGACAGAGGAAATAACAGATGTTGCAGACTTCATGGTATCCCTGCTTGGCACTGATTGTTCTGGGGAAGATGAACTCACATACCTCACGCTTCGGGTATTTTTATTTCCTTCTTTCCTCATGCAGGCTATTGTTTTAACACATTAAAGTTGTAACACATATATTACTCCTCTTAGTAGAGAAGGAACATTTATAATCTTTCTGTGTTTTCATCACTGACAGGCTATTGGAAACATGGGTGCAGTAATGGAGAAAGCTAAACCCAGCCTGAAATCTTCTCTTAAGACATGTATCAGAAATGAAGCTGCATCACTTTCTGTTCAGAAAGCAGCCATCCAGGCATTCAGGAAAATGACTGTTACTGAAGAGGTAAATTGGATCACAAAAACCAGCATAAAATATCTTCAGTTTACCTTGACTATTCACAGAAGCTATTGAATATGCAAAAATATTTACATTACAGTGACATTAAAGCACCTCCTACAGGATGGAAGTCGTTATTCAGAGCACTTCAGCTTAATGTAATGAAATAGTTTCAATATCAACAAGTTTCTACTTTAAGATACATGGACTTGTTTCCAGACCAAGCTCATCAAGAGACACTTGGAAACACCTAGAGCTCACTTCCTCAGTTTCAATTTAACTTAAATAATTTATTATTTATTTTCAAACTATGTCTTGAATTTTTCTGCATCAGATTTTGATCATCGTCTTTTCCTAAACTGAATGATCCTTTTTCTAAAATTTGAGAATTTGTTTGCAGACCAGAACACTTCTGATTCCCATAAAAAATCAACACTGTTTATTTAGAATACTTCCTAAACAAAAAAAGTAGTGGTCAGATACGGGATAAGAAAATCAGTTTCAGTAAAATCATAATTTCAATGACATTTTCTATTAAAAGATATGATGAAAATAGCTTTGATGAAACATTTTTGGTCAGTTACAGAAGTAAGGTATAGAAAACAGTCATGCAGTCCTGAAAAAAATACATTTTGGAAATGATTTCACCGTTTATATTTCCTAAAGAGTCTAGCAATACCAGCCAGCTCATTAGTGCAAACCTGCCTCTATTTATATAGGACCGTTCAGCACTTCTGAAGACATTCCAAGAAGGGGAAGCACCTACAGACAAACGTCTAGCAGCCTATCTCATACTGATGAAAAATCCTTCCCCAAGTGATCTCACAAAGATTCTGAGAGTCCTCACAAAGGAGAAGAATGAGCAAGTGAAAAACTTTATTGCCTCCCACATTGCGAACATCCTAGAGTCTGAAGAAGTAGGCATTGAACAGTAAGTAAAATGTAGTTACATACTGGTCTCCTAGGAAGAACAAAGTTATGACCATAGGTGCAGTGGTAGTTGTTTAGCAGTGCAGTTTTTGCTTGTTTTCTTTTGCTTAATTGTTTGTTTTCTTTGAACAAGCACATCAGCTGAGTTAATCTATGGCTTTGTCAGAGCAGTGTCAGCTTCCAGTCTTTCCTTTAAGTCTTATTTTTTTTCTATTAATATGTGCAGGGAACTAACCATTTACAATCACCTCAGGTTTATGAATGTCTGCAAGTGACATAAGAAATCCCTTAACTAAGATGCAATATGGTTTTGGAATTTACACTAATCATATTTGCATTTTTATCATCTTCCCTAGTCTAAAAAGCCGAGTTGAAGAAGCTCTGAAGGGAAACCAAGTTCCAACAGCCAAAGATTTCAAAAGATTCTCACAGAATTACCAGGTTTCAAAAAGAGTTTCTGTACCTGGACTTGATCCTATCTCTGCCAAAGTAGAGGGAAATGTGGTATTTGATCCAAACAGCTATGTTCCTAAAGAGACTATGCTAAAAACCACCCTGAGTGTGTATGGATTTCACCCAAGCGACATCTTTGAGGTACAATGATTATCAAAAACTTCTGCTACTACTCAGCTGTTTTCTTTCTCATTTCTGTTTGCTTATAACAACTTTCTCTGCATAATGTATTGTTTTTACAAGCTTTGGGAGAAATTTCAAGATCACTATGATTACAAGGGGACTTTCATTTGATCTCAATGGGTTTTAGAGCAAGCCATCCATTATGTGATGTCACTTGCCACTGACTGGATAGACGACCCTGTTGGAGTTATTAAAGGCCTCAGCTAGGGTAAAATGAACCCATCTGTAACAAATTGACTTCATGCTAATGAATCATTGCTGGCACACATAGTAGATTTTAAGTGAGATACTGCCTATATGTAGGTTTTTTGTTGGGCCTCACCACAGAGATAAAATTAATTGTAAGACCTAATATTCTGTATCTTTCCTTAAGAATCTTAGGCTTGTAGGATACACTTTAAATGCATTGGTTGTTCCCTAGAAAGTCTGTTTGTTGTAAAGCTCCAAAGAAGTGAGGAAACTGTCTCAGTTACTGCATTGTCCTGTTCATTTCAGCTTGGCTTGGATGGAAAGGGGTTTGAACCAACACTGGAAGCTTTGTTTGGAGAGAAGGGATTTTTCCCAGACACCGCCAGCAAGGCCTTGTACTGGGTTGATGGCAAAGTGCCACAGCAGGTTTCCAAGGCACTTTTTGACTACTTTGGTTACTCCCAGGATGACAAGCAGGATCAGGTACAGTTTGAAAACGTTCTCTGCAGCACAGCATTTCCTGTGTTTACACAATATTTAGTGCACTTCATTCTCTGCTTTATATAAGCCTTCCCCCTCCTCTTCTGGTAAGCTAAAATAGAAACCCTTCATAGTGTTCAACAGTCTTTTTTTTCTTAATTATATCTGGGAGAGGCTTTTATCTGGAGATGAATCTGTAAAAAGCCCATGTGTAGATTAGCTGACATTCACTGGCTGTTTTAGATGTATGATCTTACACGTTTCTCATCAATCTGTTTTACTAATTTCTGACTGAATTTTCAGGATGTCATGAAAGCAATAATGATGAACCTAGAAAAACTGATGAAAGAATTGCGCCAGAAGGAAATTCCTGAAGGAAGAGCCTATCTCAGAATCCTGGGAGAAGAACTTGGATACATGAAACTCAGTGATTTCAAATTTCTGGGAAAAATTATTTTGGAAAGCATTAAAGCTCTGCTGGCTACACCAGAAATGGTATGTTTCTGATGCACCAATGTTTATTATTAATTTGGGGGTTTCAACAAGACGTTTTAAAGATTTGGGCTGTATATATCCATTATGGTGAAGAATGGATAACTGATACCAGCATGAACATGAAATTATTTAAAATAAAATACCCAGATTTAGTTTGAAGGGCCCTGAGAGACCCGTGAAGACTCCTCAGTAACCAAGTGGAGTCCTGGAAGATGGGTGAGGGGAAGGAAAAAGGGAAAGTCCAAATCTTATTGTATAATTGAGATATCTACTGGAACATTGCCCAACATCTTAGTGCCAGCCATTATGATATGCTACTAAATTTCTAATTATGGAAATTTATCTTAATATTGAGCAATAAATCATAGAATAATAGAATGGTTTGGGTTGGTCATTTTTCATTGAAATATTAAAACATTTTGCCTTTGACTTTGGTGAAGCCAAAAAGTTACATGTTATCTAAGCCAATTCACTTGTTTTTGTTGAGGTAGATGATCTGTGTGTATCAAGGCAGGTGACAAAATCTAGTATTCATTTAAAGCTAGGATTTTGTTAAACAGCCCTTAGCACATTTTTAAAGCAGGAAATCTGTATGAATTAGTTTCTGGCCTCTGCTTGAAATAGTTATTTTTAATTTTACAGTTACAATTGTTCCATGTTCAATTTTAACATCAAAATGTAGGTATCCTAAAGTGTAGGTTTGCTGATGTTAATTTCCTTGTTTAATTCACAGATTGCACAAGCCATCTCAAAAGGTGTTGACAAGGATTTATTTGTTCACTACATCTTCATGGACAATGAGTTTGAGCTCCCAACTGGGGCAGGGTTGCAGCTGAAGTTTGCCTTGTCTGGAGTAGCAACACCAGGGGCCAAAGTGGCTGTGAAGCTTCATCAAAAGAGTGTAAGTCTCAACAGCTTGTCTTGATTTTGCCTCCTCCTAATAATCTGTGATCTTATTCAGGGGTAAAACTGTAACACCAGAGTTTTAAAGATGACAAAATACTCTTGAAGCAACTTATTAGAGGTTTCCAGTTAATTTGTGGGTGACATTTACATCAGAAAAAGAAGCAACACATATAATAAAGTATGAGACATAATACAATTTCTTAATTAAAAATATTTCCATCACCCTTTCAAAAATAATCCTTTTAATATCTGTTTATTTCTCTCTCCCTGCCCTCAAATAAGAATAGTAAAAAAGCTACAGCATGTGAATTTGGTGTTCAAACAAAACAGTTAATGATATGTTTTTATGTGGCCAATTCAAAATGAAAATAATGATTTTCATTTATAAGAAATACTGAAAATGAGCTTTGTTTTGTTTTTTAATCCAAAGGGAAATATTTCAAAATTGTAGCAATTTAACAGCATGTGACACAAAATTAAGTATCCAGTTAAAATTAAAAAAAACAATTCATTTTTCCAGTTTTAATAAATATTTTGCTGTAGTTTAGACAATACTTTATATAAATTTCTGAAGAATTTCAGGTCATCTAGATTTTTAATTTTCCACTGTACACATGATTTGAGTAAAAAAAACAACAAACAAGCAAACAAAAAAAAAGGTACAAAAAAAAAATCCTCAAATTTAGTACTGGTTGCCTTTTAGTTACTTCTGGAATCTTTTCCAGAATTTGGCATTCTGTCCCTTCTTCCTGTAATTGCTAAACTGAAAGCTTGAAAATAAGCTGTTTTCTGTTTAGAGAAATTAAAATCTTGGATCCATTTCTTTTTTGTCCAATAGTTTACTCATGGTTTTGGAAAACAGCTTTTTTTATTTTACAATGGCAAACTGGCTCTTGCCTTCAGATTTAAAAATTCGTGCAAGTAGCTCCACATACAAAGTCTTTCTGAAGCATGAGAATTTTAACATTAAGGCAGGTAGGTTCCTTGGTGTTATCATCTTTCTGTCTTTAGTACTTCACAGTTACCACTTTTGTGGTCCCTCTGCTTATGTGACTTGGGAATGACATTTTTGAATAGCAAAATGAATTCTATAAAACCTACCTCTAAATTATCAAACATATTGCTCTTGCTTTATAAAACCAGGAAGAAGTGCACGAGGCAAATAAATACACCCTTTTGTTTTTATTAAATAGATGCAAGCAGAACTCCTGGCTAAGCCTTCAGGAGCAATTGAGTTTGTAACACACCTAGGAATAAACATGCCAGAATTTGCTAGAAGTGGTGTGGAGGTGAATTCTAACATATTCCATGAGTCTGGAATTGAAGCATTTGTTAGTATGAAAGCTGGACAACTGAAACTCAGCATTCCT
>NW_009954102.1:3208809-3213301 GCF_000747805.2 Chaetura pelagica | reverse complement strand
AAAGCTCCTCAGTATCAGGTAATGGGAACTGAATGGTAACTTTCAAGGCTGTGTTCTTCCTTTCCCTCCTAGGCAGACACTGAGAAGTTTTCAATTCAGTAAAATCCCAGACATTGTGCAACTGGGATAACTTCATTTATAAGATAAAGTAACTAGCCCAGATAAGAGGCAACTGGGAGCCAAGAGCCTACAATTCTTCAGTTTGTCACTATTTTCTGAAATTATCAACAAGACTCTTTAACATTCCTGTTGTTTTGTTTTCTTTCACATGAAATTATTGTAATAGCAATGGCAATTTCTATAATTAATTTAAATGACATCAATTCATTAATTTTGGAGAGGGTAAATGGCTCAATACACAGAATTATCATTAAGAAGGATAATAGTTATAATAACAAACCACTTGATCATTTAACCACCAAATGTTATTTCTTTGAGCCCCTACCTTAAGTTATTTTTATTCAGAAAGTAACATTGTTAATAGTACAATGTCTGAACACCTGTCCTGGGAATAAGTGGCTCACTTTTCTGTTCCAGCAATACACTACATTTAGTGTCTTCAACCAAAACTGAAGAGATTCCATCTCTGGTCGATAACCAAGAAACCTGGACTTCTTGCAAGCCCTTCATTGCTGGTCTGAATTTCTGCAGCAAATTATTGTACTCTAATGCCAGTGCCACAGAGGCAGCTCCATATTTTCCCTTGACTGGAGAATCCAGGTAAGTCATATCAGCTTTGGTAATGTTCATTTTGTGTTAACTAGCCTTCCCTCTTATGACTTAGTATCTATCACGCCCTCTCACATCACTATTACCTTTTAAAAGTCTTTAAAAACAGACTAGCAGGAGCAGCTCAGAAAGAAAACTCTTGACAACTGTTATGATTTCTCCTATTTCTGGTCACGGACAAAGGTGTTACTTACAAGACATTTGTTTACTCCTTCTTTAGATTTGAAGTTGAAATAGTGTCCACAGGTGAAGTGAAGGAATATTCTGCAAGTGCAAAATACGACCTGCAGAGAGAGGGAAATGACCTGATAGACACCTTAAGGTTTGCTGTGCAGGCACAAGGTAAGAGTCTGAAAAAGCAATATGGTTTAGCTTAGTTTTTAAATGGGTCATTTAATGGGTAAAAGATACGTATGAATAAATCATAGTAGAATCCTTCACAATATAAAACAGAATACTATTTTCACACACAAATGAACACTCACATTTCATTTCATATACTCAATCCCAGTGCAAGATTTTCATGATAAGCAGCTGATAAATGCTTTCCAATTATTTAAATGAAAGTGTGATGCTGATGAGCAGAAGCAAGGAAGAAGTTTATGGGTTTTATATAAGTATATTTCTGATGAAATATGGCAGCAAAGCACACAAATTGAGAAGAATGGTATAAATGGCAATTTTTTCAAAGGGACAGTCTGTGGCTTGGGAAGTTTCTGTAACATAATTAGTGCAGGGATTAGTGGATCAGCCCATCTTGGGTTTAGAAGTCGAGGAGAAAAAAGATGACTCAGTTTCTGATTCAGTTTCATCAAAAGTTGCGTTAGATCTTCAGGGTGATATAATTTCCAGTTGATCCTTTTTTACTCTCTTTTTCAGAAAAGCACAAACAGATTCCATAGTTGCCAATAACCAAAGCACATTATATTTTCCAGGTGTAAAGCAGCACGAAGCCACCTTGACCTTAAGGTACAACAGAGATAGAAAGATTTTGACCAGTGACGTCCACATTCCAGATATTGATGCTGACTTTGGTACAAGCTTCAGAATTACTGATGAGTCCATTTCTGGGAAGAAAACATATACCTTTGTCTTAGACTTTAACAACAAGAAGATTTCTGAAGTTACTCTTACTGGTCAGATAAGGTAACTCAGAAAACCACTTAGACTCTTACAGATAAAATAGCTGAAGGTTTTACTGAAGGTAGAAAATTTTGGGATATATTTTCCATTTTTGATAAATTGCTTATATAGAGAGACATATAAACCTGATATTCAAATGCCCTTTAAAAACCCTTGAGGTATTTTTTTTGCAATCCATCACATACACATGGAATAAATACATCTAATACACCAGATGATCTTTCCTACTAAATGTATACATCTAATTTGTAGTACATGTTCCTGTTGCTAGTTCTTCCATGTCTGCACACACAACTACAATCATGACATTGTGGTAGTGTTATTGCAGGTGTGATAATCCAAGGGTATAAACAAGGCAAGGTTTGTTCAGAGAAGTATTATCCTTTTGCTGGATATATTCAGCCCTAAAAAAAGTTATTACATCTCCCCATGAAGAAATCTAATGGCACTCAATAAACAACAAAACCAAAAATAACTGAGAGCTTCCTGTAAAAATTCCCACGCTTCACGAAGGGAATATTTCCGGGAATATCTACAGGGGAGCTAACAAAAATGTTCAGCTTGCCAGGGTTTCTAAAATTGTCTGCCTCACAAGCCCATAGTGAAATGAGCTGATCACATTCTTTAATAAACCTCAGTCTTCCATGGAATTCTGTGATCTTGATGGTACCCTGGAGAGTCTTTGTCTTTGCTGTTCATGCAGAATTGCTTGTGATATCAGTAGGAGCTTTGGACAGATGTCAGGGACCTCAGCTCCCTTTCATTTGCACTGAAATAATATTAGAAGTTTGCTCAAGTCAACAAAGTTACAGAGAAATAAAATAAATGTGAATAAAGGAAACTGAAGCCCAGAGGCATAATATATTTTGTCAAGTGTTTTGTTTCTATGTGATTCATGACCACAGTCATTACCCTTTAGTAGACAATTCAGCTTAAGTAAGGAGCTCAGAATTTGGGTCAGATACAACATTACCAAAACAGGTAGATATTTCCATCTATTTCAGTATTATGGCATTAATACAGAATTGTTATTGTGTGTATCTGCACGGTACCATTATAATAATTCACCACAGGTTTCCAAAAGTAACTAGCAGAAGCTGAAATCTTTCATTGTATTGGAACAGAGTTTACAAGTTTGAGTTAAGCTATATTTTTTTTATAACAGCTGTTGTGCCTTCACTATAGAGTCACATGCTGAAATTCCTCCTGAAACGTAAGGGAAAAATTCCAGAGAAATGTTTGATATTCACATTTAGTTTTTGCTGTCACAGGTATGCTGGAATGGAAGAGGCAATGTTAAGAGGCATCATATCTGTTCCTCGCCTGCAAACTGAACTTAGGTCTGAAGCACTGGTGAATTATTCACCAACCAAAGGATACCTTCAGATGAGCTCAACTGCAACATCTCATGGCAACTCCATTTCAGAAAGAGTTCTTCTAAGATATGGTAGGGACAAAAACATGATCCACATGTACAACCTATAAATCTAAGCATCTTGTTATATTAGTTAATAGTGTATTCCTAAAGAGAATGTTACTAATTTTATCCTTTTCTTTTAAATTCATGATTTTCAGATTCTGAAAAGGTTGAGCTGGAGTGGAATTCAGGCGCCAGTGCTGCTGTGAAAAAAATGTCTTCTGCCTTCCCAGTTGACTTCTCAGACTACCCAAAAACTTTAAAGCAGCACGCCAAGGAGCTGCTGGATCAGAAGGTGGCTCATACAGACATGACCCTGCGACACATTGTGTCACAATTCATTGTGGTATGTCTCAACATCCAGCAGATATTACAACTTGGCCACATAGCCCTGGTGAATTTTTGCCTCCCCCATGGAAGCCAAAATGGGAACTACTTGTAAAAATATTCATCAGATTGAATAAGATGTTTATTTCCAGCTTGAATCAAGTCCCTCATTTTATCAGATGCCTTGAGCTAAGCATATACTTACAATGGCTTTCAGATAACTTACTGGGAAGTCCTAAAACTTGTTATTTGTTTTGAAAAACTTACTTGTTTCTAAAAACTTCTCTCCTCATTGCAGGCAACCAACACCTGGCTACAAAAGGCATCAAAAGATGTCCCCTATGCCCAGACTTTGCAAGACAAACTAAGTGCATTGCAGGAACTGGACATTCAGAATATTAACCTGCCTGTTATCACCATTCCTGAAGAACTTTTCCTGAAAAGGTAGGGAGAGAAATTAAGATAGTCACAGAGAAACTGAAAACAGCTATTTGTTCCTATTTTTATGTTACATTATTTTACTCTGTTTTATAAAACAGCATGAAATTGCTGTAAACTTTAGCAGAAAACTGGAAACACAAGAAATTTTAAGACCACAGAGAGAAATTATATGGAGGAAATTATGCAGGTCTTTAATAGAGATTTGACTACAGCATTCACTTCTGCACTTTGTTTATATATCCTGAACTATTGAGCTATACAGTAATGAAAACTGCACAAAAATACAGTGTTCAGCAATCTTTGACAGAACTATTGAAGCCAGGTGTCCCATAGACATGTGCCCTGCATCTCTACAGACCTCTTTCTCTTTGGCCATAACCCTAAGATCTCTACTTTTTCCTGTGCAGTCCTACTGGCCAATTCTTCCCATTCCCT
>NW_009954102.1:3199228-3208460 GCF_000747805.2 Chaetura pelagica | reverse complement strand
TGCTTGACCTCCACCAATATAGTACCCTCACTTCGTCTGTCACTTGATCAGAGGCAACACATCCCATGGTTGTACACATATGGACTGGATGTTTGCCCTATTTTAGACACATCTCCACCTAATAGAGAGTTTCACAGAACTTGCATGAATGTAATTAACCTTGAGACTTTTACCTTTCTGTCAAATTTCATGGAGATCATCCATTATGTTCAGAATTTCTTAAAAGTACAGTTTGACAAACAAAAAAGAGATTGGAAGGCAGATAAATAGTGTATTTATTCTGTTTCTAGGAAATAAGACTATAAGTCAGCCAGAGTGGATCTAGACTTTAAAATGCTGATGCACCTGCCAGGATTTGCTCTCATTACAGTTCCTAGCACATGTTGTTGACAGTTAGTGTTGATACCTTGCTGCTCTGCCTGTGCATAAGGATTCAAGGAACAATGTTGCTTGGTAGTATCTTCAGAAGACTTGCTCAGCTACCACTGTGACAAATAGAAACCTCTCTGCATGGTTACCTCATGAGCTAGGGAAATATTGATGGCTGAAGTGAATGTAAAGGATAACAGAAGCTGGTGTAAGATTGGATTACAAAAACAGATGGAGAGCAGTGTTGGATTTGATCTCTCTTAGCACTGTTTTTCCATCTTTTCATGTGGTAATATGAACTTGTATGTTAATGACACACATCTTTTGCTTCCACTAGAAAAAAATGTTTATTGTCCTATGTTCTTATCAGCAGTGCACATTAGAATAATAATAATGGGAATTTATACTTCTCTGGGAGGTTGCTTTTTAACCATTTGATGTACAGGAACAGATTTTTTAAGTGTTTCCTTAATTTTCATCTTAGGGTGTAGCTCTAAGTGTAAAAAGAAGGTTTTGTAACACAAAAGACCAGTTAGCCAAACAACAGAAGCATCGCTGCCAGCTTATTGTTCTTACAAAAATAAGGGCAGTTTCCTCCTGTTTTGCCTTTTCATAATTACACGTTTTCTCCACAAACTTTTCAGCTGACAATCCCATTTTTTCAGTCCTAGCTCCTGCTCAAATGGTTAGATTTATATTTATTTGTGTTCAGAATAAAAGAAATGCTGAATATTTGGATGAAGCACTTATAATGAGAAAGATAAATTATTGATCATTTAGATTCTTCTGACTTCTAATGCTACTGTGACTTTTCATGCATTTCTATAAGAATAAATCAATTTTTTTAGGAAAAATATAAACACCTTTTTCTGGTACTCAGGATGACACATTGCAAAAGTGGTTTTGGAGAGACTATCTTTTTCCTATATGTCAGCTATTTTCATGCCAATTCCTTTATTTTAAGGATCATTTTCATGCCAACACGTCTTTTCATGAATGTTTATAAAGCAGATTTGGATTCTCAGAGTAGAAAAGCAAATGCAGGATTTGTAATAGATGCCTATCAAGCCCCTGGAATGACACTCTCCACCTGTGAGCTCAAATTAATTAAGCTCTAAACAAATAATCAGGAACCTTTACATTCTAATGAAAGGTGTTACAGAAGGAATGTGTTTCTGGGCTGCTTGACCCATCAGTCTTCCTGATTATGAAATGAGGGGAATAAACATTGACAGAATTCACTGATACTGAAAGTGCTTTCAGTAAATTCTGATTGATGAGTGCTTAAAAAATGCTGGTAATAGATTATCATTACATTTCTCTCTGAACCTAAAATCAAGATGTTGATATGAGCATGTAAGTAAAGTCAGTACCATGGAAATAGTAGGAATGATGGAAATTTCTGTATGTGCATCATGGACTTCCAGTTTCTAACAGAGCCACTCCTGTTTTCCAGTGACGGCCGGATAAGATACCGCTTCAATGAAAACAGTTTTCTAATTAATATCCCACTGCCATTTGGTGGAAGAACATCCCATGACATAAGGGTGCCACAGACTGTTAAAACACCTCCTCTGGTAATGGAGTCAATGGGAATAAGTGTGCCATCCCAGGAATACAGAATCCCAACATTTACTATTCCAGAATCCTATCCTGTCCTTGTGCCCTTACTTGGCACTTTAGAGCTCTCTGCTAACGTGTACAGCAACTACTACAACTGGACAGCAGCTTACACTTTGGCTAACAGCACCACAGAGAAAGCAGCCAGCATAAAAACTACTTACACCAACAATGCTGATTCAGTTTTCGAGCTGCTTTCCTACCGTGTGAAAGGTAAGAATGTGTCTTAGTGCTGCAATGTGGGCAAAACTATTTTAATTACTTTATTTTCCATGTATCAAGTACAGCACATTCATTTTTCCTGTTGCTTGTTTAAAGAAAGGCAGTGTATAATCTGAAATCTCTTTTTCTTTATTTTTAAAGATATTATGCGAATCTGTTTATTCAGGCACTAAAGATGAAGTAAGATAATTCAATAAAGACTTTCCAGGTCCCTATTTTCCTAGAGATTCCCTAGTAAGAAAAAAAAACTTCAAAACTCAAGTCATGATTCTATAAACACTTGGGTATCTGATGAGTCAAGTGTTTCCAAAATCAGCTGTGCAGGTACATGTGTGGATATGGCAACAATTTATTTCTCACTCTATTTTAAAAAAAAAAAAAAATATATATCATTTATATATGTCCATATACTTCCATAACTACACAGCAGTCATCCCAGACCTAAACTGGGTAAGTCTTCAGATGGGTATTTTTAAGTTAGTTCCTCTCAAATTGCAGTTTTTCTCAGGTTGAAAAAGGATGAGATAACTTGATTCTTTTCTAAACTCTCCACTATAAATGAAGCATGATAAAGAAAACATTTTAAAAGAGGAATTTTAGATATGGGTTTTTCTTGGGAGTCCATTTCTTAATTTAATTTAAATAATGACATAATTGTCAGGTTGTTTCATATAATTATAGCGTAGTGTAGAGATTTAATGTATTCATAGTTTAAAACTTTAGCCTGAAATATCAGAACAGTAACAATTTTCATAGATATATTCAGGATTTACCAAAATATTATGGCCTTTAAAGCAAAATGTTGTAATAGCACTAAGCAGTAACATAATAGTGACATTAAAGACAAAAAGGTACAAATTACCTTTGTACAAAAAGTACAAAATTATTACAAAACAGTACAAAATTATCTTTTGTCTCCTTTTTCCTATTTCAGGTTCTGGAGAAGCTTCATATAATAGAAATGGATTCGCTTGTGCATATGAAAATCACCTGAAGCACAGATTCTTAACATCAGATTTTAAGTTGGCCAGGACAAACAGTTATCAACCTAGTACAGTTGCAAACTACACCGTATCACTTACAGCATCCAGTACTTTGGGTCCTCAGCTTTTCCTGTCTGGTGACATCGTTTCTGAGAAGACAAATAATGTGAATATCAATAATGTCAAGATGGAAGGGCAGCTGGAAGTGGGTTCTGTCTCTGCAAGAAGCATCTACACTCTGTCAAGCTCATACCATGAAAAGAGGAGGGTATTAGAAGGAAAATCAGATCTGAAGTTGGATTCTTCTTACCTTCAGGCCACCAATCAGATATCTGGCAGATACAGCGATGATGTATTTTCCATTACATCAGTTTCTGATGTACAAAGTGGACTATTAAAGAACACAGCTTCACTGAAGTATGAAAACAGCCAGCTGAAAGTGACATCTGAAACAAATGGAAGGTATCAACATACTGCAGGTATCAATAAGATTGAGTTCATTTTGTCAAAGAAGATGGCAGCACTTCGATCTGAGTACCAGGCCACCTACAAGCAGACCCAGGGCTATGCCTTGTTCGCAGGTTCTCTCAATTCCCAGGATCTTGTTTTCAACACTGATGTCTCTATCACTGACCAGAGGAATCGAGCTGCACATAAGTCATCCCTCAATGTCAATCAGTACGGCCTGGCCAGCAGTGCAACCACGAATGTGCAGTTTAGTCCCTTAGCAATGCAGAGTGAGATGAATGCCAAGCTTGATACTGCTGGGGGCTCCATGTCGCTGTCGTCTTCTGGGCGCTACGGCAAAAACAACGCAAAATTCAATCTAGGTGGAAGAGTGAGCCTGGCAGAAATAACACTGGGAAGCGAATACCAGAGCACAGTTCTGGGCATGGACAACAAACATGTTTTAAACTTCAGAGTTAATAGCGAAGGGCTGAAGTTTTCAAATAATCTTCAAGGATCATTCAAAGAGATTAAGCTGGAGTACACCAACGACTTGAATATTCCTGGCTTATCCTTAACATTTGCTTCAAAGTTAGACAACAGCTTCAGCTTTGACAAGTTCCACAAGCATGTTTTCGACCTACAGCTGCAGCCTACCTCACTTACAGCTAAGCTGAGCAACAACATTAAATACACTAAAACAGAAGTTTCCAACAAAGCAGACCTGCTCCTCGAGCCTCTGAAGCTGAACTTGGGTGGCAATGTCAGAGGAGCCTATGGAGCAGATGAAATAAGGCATACCTACACCATTACATATGCTGATCTAGCTGCAAACTTCAAAACAGACACAGTTGCAAATGTTCAGGGGACAGCAGTGAGTCACAGAGTAAATCTGAATGTGGCAGGACTTGCTTCCTCACTTACTATGAACACAAACTGTGACTCCAGATCCCTCCGTTTCAGCAATGCTGTGCGTTCCACTATGGCCCCCTTTGCTATCACTGCTGATGTACACACCAACGGGAATGGAAAGCTGATTGTTCTGGGAGAGCACACAGGAGACCTTTACAGCAAATTCCTTTTAAAAGCAGAGCCCCTTGCTTTCACTTTCTCCCATGATTACAGAGGATCTACCAGTCATAACTTGAAGTCCAGAGGAAGATACACAACACTGCTTGATAACAAAGTTCATGCGCTTTTTACTCCATCAGAGCAGTCAAGTGCTTGGAAATTGAAAAGTCAGCTAAACAATAATGTATATTCACAAGATCTCAGTGCTTACAATGATGCAGAAAAGACAGGTTTGGAACTTAGTGGAAAAGCTTTAGCAGATCTCTCTGTAATGGACAGGTCATTCGTACTGCCCTTTGCATCTAAAGAAGTTAATTTAATTGATGTTTTGGGCCTCAGGGACAGCATGTCAGAGCCACAAGAATTCAGCATCTATAGCTTTGTGAAGTATGACAAAAATAAAGATATGCATGTAATTTACCTACCATTCTTGAAACACTTGCCAGTGTACTTTGAAAAAATCAGAAGCACCATTCTGTCCACACTGCAGGCCATACAAAGTTACCTGAAGAACATTAATGTAGAAGACCATATGAGAAGGTTCAAGGACAATTTGGATAAACTCCCACAGCACATTAATGATTACATGGACAAATTAGATATGAAAGGCAGAGTTAGCACCATGAAAAATAATTTGATTGCTTTCACAAAGGACTACAGAATAACATCTGATGATCTCCTAATTATGCTGGAAAAAGCTATGGACAGTCTTCAGGAAATACTGTCTCAGCTGCAGGTCTATCTGCTACAAATTGAGCAATTTATCAAAGATCATTATGAGCAGTATGACATTAAAGCCCTTATCTCACAGCTTCTTGACCAGATAGTTGAAACAGCGACTGCTCTAGATAACAAATATAAGATAAGAACAACTGTCATTGACATTATAAAGAAATTGCATTTTTTTTTTCGGCAGTATTATCCTAGCAAAATTGGAAGCAGCACTTTGGCTTGGCTTAAAAATGTAGATGATGAGTACAAGATTACAGCTAGACTACAGGAAATCCTGGAACAACTCACAATTCAGATTCAGAATATTGACGTGAGACGCATCGCAGAAAATTTGAAACAGCAGATTAAGATGTTTGATGCTAAACAAGTTTTAGAAAAATTGAAGAGTTCATTACCAATTGAAAAAATTTATGAAGTTCTTGAACAAATCAAATACTTCATTCTAAGTTGGATGGATGAGTATGAAGTGTCTGAGAAGATCAGTGCTTTTCAGGATCATGTGCAGAAACTGATTGTAAAGTATGAAATTGATAAGCAGGTATATTTTTTAATGGACAGAATGATAGAATTGCTTAACCAGTATAGAATAAAAGAAACTCTCCAGAAACTGACCATCTACTTGAAAAAAATTGATGTGAAGTCATGCTTTGATTCAGCTGTTGATGTTGTTGATTATGCTGTCAGAATAGTGCAAACTTTTGATTATGAAATGATGATAGAGAAAGTCAACGAGTTCCTTGATGTGGTCATTAAAGCACTCAAATCTTTTGACTACAACCAGTTTGTTGATGACGCAAATGAAGGAATCCGAAAGGTGACCCAGAAAATAAATGAGGAACTCAGAAATCTTGAACTTCCACAGAAAGTAGAAGCACTGAAACTGTATGTGAAAGATTTCAGAGCTGTGATTTCAAAATACATGGAACAACTAAGGGACACCAAGCTTGCTGCAATAATTAACTGGCTGATGGAGCTCATAAACTCAACAACATTTGCTGATCTGAAAGCCAAGGTAAATGAACACCTGGAAGACCTTCGAGAGAGGATTTCTCAAGTGGATATTTCCCAGGAATTCCAGGAGTATCTTCAGGAGGTCAGGCATTTCTACAAATCAATTGTCAAATACATTTCTGACCAGTGGTACATAGCCTATAAGAAAATTGTTGTTTTGGCTGAAAAGTATGATCTACAAAATTGGGCTGAAAATTTAAACCAGTTTGTTGAAACAGGGTTTCAAGTCCCTGAAATCAGAGCTGGTATAATCACTATCCCTGCCTTTGAGGTTAGTCTCCGAAGCCTTCGGGAAGCAACATTTCGAACACCAGACTTCATTGTCCCACTGACTGATCTGCATGTCCCCTCCTATGAGATAAATATTGACAGACTAAAGGACATGAAAATCCCAGTGAAATTTACTACCCCAGAATTCACAGTTCTAAATACCTTTAAAGTTCCCTCCTTTACAATTGACTTGCAAGAGATTAAACTTCAGATTGTGCAAACAATTGACAAACTCATGACTGCTGAATTTCAGTTGCCAGAAATTGGTTTGCATTTTAAAGACCTGAAGATGAGAGATATGCCTTTTTCTGATTTATCTTTTCCAGAAATACAAATGCCTCAGTTTCAAATACCAGAATTGTTGGTTCCAAAGCTAAATCTAAATGAGCTCCAGATTCCCGACATGAAGATACCCGAGTTCCAGCTTCCACGTATTCCACATACTGTGACTGTCCCTACATTTGGCAAATTGTCTGGTGCTTTCAGAGTCACCTCTCCATTCTTTACACTGTCTACACAAGTTGAGGTTCATAATACTACAACATCTTCAAGCAGTCCAGAATTTGTGACCTCCCTTTCAGCTCAAACAACGTCCAAATTAGACTTCCTTGTTTTTAGTGTTATTGGAGATTCACGTCTCTTGGCCCCTGAGATGAAGCAGCTGAACCTTAAAAATTCCATGAAGGTCAACCACAGGTTCCTTAAAGTTGATCACACCAATGAAGTAGTATTTTTAGGGACTTCAGTAGAGGGTGAAGCTGAAACTAGAGCAAACTTACACACAACAAAAAATTCAGTAGAACTACAGAATAATTTAATGGTCAAACTGCAAAGGAAGATTTGGATGCAGAGTGGAACGGCATATTCCCACAGACTGAATATTCCACAAGCTGACTTCTCCAGCCAGGCTGAGCTTGTCAATAATATGACAACAGAGATAGAAGCAGGCCATATATCATTTGCCTCCACCGGTAAAGGAAACTGGAAATGGGCTTCTCCTAATTTCTCTGATGAAGGCACTCATGATTCACATGCTACTTTCAGGGTTGAGGGCCCCATTATGACATTTTCTGCCAACAACAGAATAAATGATAAGTACCTGAAAGTCAACCAAGCTGTGAGATACGAATGTGGTTTCCTAAATCATGCAGTCCTTCAGATTCAGTCTGAAATTGAGTCACAGCGTGTGGGACGTAGTGTTCTGAAAGTAGCAGTACAGCTTGGAGGAACGAGAGTAGAATTAAGTGGCTCTCACAATGCTCGGCTCAATGGACGAATTACTGGAACTGTAAATAATGAGTTTTCCTTCTTGGCACAGCTTTTTGAAATCCGTCTGTTAACAAACAATGATGGAAATGTGAAAATCAGCTTCCCGATGAAACTGACTGGCAAAATTGACTTCCTGAATAACTATGGTTTTGCACTCAGTTCCTCTTCAGCAGGTCAGCTGGCAAGCTATAGGCAGGTTCAATCAGTACAGATACTCCCATAATATGTCTGCTGGCAACAACAATGACAGAATTGAAGCTCATGTCGAAATGAATGGAGATGCCAACCTAGACTTCCTGAATATTCCCCTCTCAATTCCTCAGCTTCAGGTTCCCTAATCAGAAATCCACAGGTAAAAGATTTTTCACTGTGGGAAGAGGGAGGCCTGAAGAATTTACTGAAGACACCAAGACAATCTTTTGATTTCAATTTCAATGCTCAGTATGAGAAAAACAAAGACATGCATGTAATCCCACTGCCTTTAGCTGCAGTGCACGAAGCACTCAACAAGCAGATCACTGTCCTCAACAAGCATTTTGAGAGAGGAAGAAACGCCGCCCTAGATTTTCTCACAAAGTCATACAATGAAGCCAAAACAAAATTTGACAAATACAAAATACAGACATCACTGAACAAACTGCCACGGACCTTCAGGATTCCAGGATACACCATTCCAATTGTGAATATTGAGGTTTCTCCTTTCACTGCTGAGATGCCAGCCTTTGGTTACATCCTCCCTAAAGAAATAAGCACAACAGGATTCACAGTCCCATTTATTGGCTTTTCAGTACCATCTTACACACTAGTCTTACCTTCTCTGGAGCTTCCAGTCCTGCATGTCCCACAGGATCTGCGCACTCTAAAGCTTCCTAGGTTCAGAATCAACAGCCCAGCAAACCACATCTTAATTCCTGCCATGGGAAACATTACTTGTGACTTGTCATTTAAATCCAGTGTGATCACTTTAACTGCAACTGCTGGGCTGTTCAATCAGTCAGACATTGCCGGGCAATTCAGTGTCTCATCCTTCTCTGTCATTGATGCATTGCAATTTAAGCTGGATGGTTCAACAAGTTTGACAAGAAAAAGGGGTTTGAAGCTGGCCACAGCGTTGTCCCTCAGTAATAACAAATTTCTAGGAGGAAATCATGACAGCACTCTTAGTCTCACAAGAAGGAACATGGAAGCTTCAGTGGAAACAACTGCAGAAATCAACACGCCAGTTTTAAAAATGAATT
>NW_009954102.1:3144530-3199187 GCF_000747805.2 Chaetura pelagica | reverse complement strand
AAAATTAATGTATGATTTTAATGCTCCTAAATACAGCACCAGTGCTAAGGGAGGAATTGCTCACAAACTCGCATTGGAGACCCTCACCTCTTACATATCAGTAGAAACTTCTACAACTGGGGATATTGATGGAGAATTTTACACTGGAAATGCATTTTCTGGAAGTCTAGACCATGAGGCACACACTTACCTGAATTCTAATGGAGCTCGGTCATCTCTCAAGTTTGAGGCCCATTCCAAAGTAGATGGACTCTGGAACAATGAAATGAAAGAAATCCTTGCAGTTGAAGCATCTACCCGTCGTGTCTACGCGGTCTGGGAGCACAATGGGAAGAACTATGCCCGATATACACCTCTTTTCACAACAACTGGGGCTCAGAGAGGCAAAGCAACCTTAGACCTGGTTCCTTGGAGTATATCAGCAGATCTTCAGATTCAAGCCACTCAGCCAAATTCCTTCCTGGACACAGCCTCAGTTAATCAAGTTGTTGGAGTGAAAATCAGTACTGCAAACCAGAAAGTGGGCTGGAAGGGTGAAGGCCAAATTCAGTCATTATCCCTCAGTCATGATATGCAGATATCAAATGAAAAATCAGAGGCAAAGTTTGAGGTTTCTGGATCTGTGGAAGGATACATGGACTTCCTTAAGAAAGTGAAGTTCCCCATTGCTGAGAAGAGTGTGTGGGATATCCTGAAACTGGACATCACGACCAGCGCTGACAGAAAACAGTACTTAAATGGTTCAGCATCCCTTGTGTACACGAAGAGTGATGATGGTTACTTTTTCCCCATACCTGTGAATAAGCTGACTGATGGCTTCACTTTCAGTATTCCTGAGTTACACCTAAAGGCACCAAGCCCTGTTTTCAGCACTCCAGAGTTCAGCGTTCCTTTCACCACTCTTGAGGTCCCATCATACAACATTGACTTGCGCAACATAAAAATTCCACAGACAATAAACATAACATCATTTGACGTCAATTTACCCAAACTGCCAAAACTAAGATTCCCCAAAGTGGATGTAGGAGCCAATTATATTACATTAGAAGAATATAAAATACCATATTTTGAGGTGACAATACCTGAATACCAAATAACTGTCTCTACATTCACTCTTCCAAGGAGCATTTCTCTTGACAATTTCCATGTAGATCTGAACGGAGTAGTTAATAAGATTGCAGATTTTGAACTGCCCACAATTACAATTCCTGAACAAAAAATTGAGATCCCCCCTCTCAAAATATCCTTGCCTGCTGGAATTTACATCCCATCATTTGGTGCCTTGACTGGATCTTTCAAAGTTGCTTCCCCTTTGTACAATGTCACCTGGAGAACAGACTTAACAAACAAAAAGGACTCTTTTGAGCAGTCTGTTGACTCTACCAGCAGTTCAACATTGCAGTTCCTGGAATATGACTTGAATGGTAAGATACGAAATTTTATATGCCACAATTTTGGGGACAATACTGCATACTGAGTTTTTCATATTTTTTTATATTTTTTTTTTTAACCAGGACTTTGCTGTTTATTTGATGACCAGTGATAGGACAAGGGGTAATGGGTGTAAATTGGAGCATAGGAAGTTCAAGGTGAATATCCGAAAAAATTTTTTTACTGTGAGAGTGACAGAGCACTGGAACAGACTGCCCAGGGAGGTTGTGGAGTCTCCCTCACTGGAGACATTCAAAACCCACCTGGATGAGTTCCTGTGTGATGTACTCTAGGTGATCCTGCTCTGGCAGGGGGGTTGGACTAGATGATCTCTCGAGGTCCCTTCCAGCCCCTAAGATTCTATGATTCTATGATTCTATGATTTAACATTGACATAAGATTATACTTCTTTTATCATTAGAATTTTTTTTCATAATTTATTATCAGAGTCTCAGTCAATCACCCTGAGGGCTAATGACTAGAGAAATGTCTGGCATCCTGTGAAACATAACAAAAATATGGAAAATACCTCTTTTCTCTGCAGCAGTTTCTTACTTTTAATTCTGGAAAACATAACATTCCCCGTTTACTAATAATAGTACATATAAAAGGGAGAAGGCAGGCTGACTTTTTATCTAATTTGGTTCAGATAAAAAAAAAATAGCTGTCTTTTTCCTTAGAAACTAAGCATATTTGATTTTAAAAATTATTTCAATTCAGAAGGCTCTGGAGTCCCATATAGCATTGAGTTCTAGATTTGATAATAGTAAAAATATCATTCAGCATGAAATTCTGAACTCTCAAGAAATTAGAATCCCCATTTATGATCTATATGAATGCAAAATGTTATATCTGTGTTGTTCAAATCCAGGGGAAAATCGAATTTTAAAATACTCCAGTAGAACAAATATATGAATGCATTTTTATTTGGGGCATTATGGACATTCAGGTCCTTGACACATAACTTACATACTACTGAAACTCCCCAAAACTGGTTCTCTGAGATACAACTGGGTATGTATATTGTATTGTTTGCTTCTATGTTCTGGAAATAGACACATTTGAAATCTTTTTCACAGTTGTTTCAAACTACAAATACGAAGAAGGCTCGTTTGTTATGAAGACAACTGGCAGCTTTTCACATCGTGACTTCAGCGCAAACTACAAGGAAGATCTTATTATTTCAGGAACTGGGTAAATATTAGCTCTAATAATCTCATTCATAATAGACAAAATTGCTAATGATGTATTGTTGCTTTGATCTCTAATGCCTCAATATGCTTTGCTGTAATAATCAAGGACATTTATAGCTCCTCTGTCAATATGGACTGTGCCTTTTTCCCTCTCACAGTAGTTGGAAATTTGTTCCCTCTCAGCATTTCTAGAATAGCTCCATTTTGGAAAGCTGCTGAGATATAAACACAGTGTTTTATTATCCAAGCAGTTCTAGATCTAACCATCTGCATAATTGGTTTTGGTTTTATTTTCCACTGAATCCCTCTGTCATCACAAGCCACTAAAGAGTAATTTTTATTCACAAGTAGGGATTACACAGTTGGCCTTCTAAATGCCTGGTTTGATCCTCTAATGTTGTGTTGATATATCCAAGGGACACCAATATGTAAAGTCAAGTGCAAATACAGATAAATATACTGCCTATACTTGTGTCAGTGGAAAAAAAATTGCAGTCAGGTTGTTGAAGTCTGTAGAAAGCTGGCAGCTGCAGTTTTATTTTGCATCCCTAATTTAATGGAACTTCTCAAAAGGGTTCAGAATTTTCTCTAAAACAGGAAAATGAAAGTGACATGAAGTTTTGAATGTGTTAAGCTAAATGCTAAGAAATGTGGATAGTAAAACCCCACATTTTCTTTTGATGACAAAGGCATTGTTTCCATACATATATACATATCTAAAAGAATAGGTGGTATTGTATTTAAACATGCTGTGTTTGGCTTGTGCTTTGTGCACCCCTTCATAGCTGTGTATTCACTGTTGTTGTAGCACTGTGGACAACACTGCATCACTAGACATCATCAGCCCAACCTTTACAGACGTTCACGTGCGCTACCAGGAGACTGACAGCAGCATTTCTGGCTCAGTGTCTTCCCCCTCTGCTGGCACCTTGGGCTACCTCATCGAAGATGACACCGACGTCCTCACAGCCAAAGTTTACTACAGAACTCGGGTAAGCTTGAGATGAGCAACAAAAAGCTAAAAAGGAAAAGTTCCCTGTCAAAGTTTGTGTGTGTTGATGTTAAGACATAAGTTAACACCCCCTTTGACCAAAGAAAATGTATTCAAAAGTTTTCATTTCCTGCACTGGCCTTTCCATTGCTAAAAGCAGCATCTGTATGAAGAGGCTGTTTCGGCTCCTCCACACGGTTAATTTTACCCTCTCCTATGATCAAGAAAACACATCCAGTGAAAGGGAAGAAAGTATAAAGCCAGTTTTAGATAAACTACCCATCATGTTTAATTTGTACCCATCAGCCTACTTATAATTACTACAAACGTGACCGTTACAGGAATCAGGAAGAAGTTAGACCATCTGTAGAGTGTCCTTTTTAATCCATTAATATATCAACTACATTATGAGAATTAAAAACCTTACTAGATTTGCTAATAAAGCACACTGTTATTGTTGGCATACTACAATAACTTCAAACATAAAACCTTACCTTCCTAGATTATATACTAATTTAGGAATCACAAGCAACTCATAGTTGACTATTAACTACTGAAAACTGGAAAATGCTATACATAGATTCTTATTCAGGGATCTTTACTTACTCTGAGTAACTCTTTAAATTGTCTCATTGATTTAAATTATTACAAAACAAAATCCTCTAATAATTATTTTCATATGAAGAAACTGCTTTTTTAATTCCCTTAAAATGATTTCAAGTAGAAAGCTCATTTTGTCAAGTAATTCACATCCTTTATGAAACATTAGAAACATTTAATACAGAGGAAGGAAAATTCTGATTTCCAGTCAAAATTTTAAAAAGACCAGACTAAGTTATGTTCTGCTTCTGCCATTTGATGAGGCACAAAGTAGCTTGAAGCAAAATAATTTCTTCCAAGGTAATCTTTCAAGATGACAGGAAACACACAGTAGACAAAAACATTCAATGTATGTGTCCTAATATATAATGAAATTAAATATGGAAAATGAGAATGTTAAAATACATCCATAAATAATACTGGGGTTTTTTTATATACAAGCTACCTTTTCCTTATCCTGTTCTATCTTTTCAGTCTGCTCCTCAGAAGGACATTGACATATTAAAAAGTGAGATATCCTTGAAGACACCTGACCTCATTCAAATGAAATTCAGCTGGAAAGAGGATGCTGCCAAAGACTTGCTGTTAGGTCTAAGAGAAAAAGTACCAAAAATGACAAATGCAGTCTACAGGTATGTGAATCGGTATCACAAGGAGCATATGGGACTGGAAATCAGTGCAGCCACCCTGAAGATGAAGTCTATCATGCAGAATCATGCTGACAAAGCTTACACATTTGCTGTAAAACAATTAGATCAAATAGATGCTCAGCTTCGCACAGCTGCCAATGAGGCCTCTGGCAAGTATCAGGAGATGAAGGTCAAAGCTAAACAGGTCTATCAAACAGCAGCAGATCAAGCTGAACAGTTTGACTATCAAAGAATAAAAGCAAAGCTTTTGGATGCTACAATTGACATAATAGAAGAGTATCACAGGAGAATAAAACACCTAATTGACTCAGCTATTGAATTCCTAAAGACCACAAAATTCCAAGTTCCTGGGATGTCTGAAAAGTACACTGGTGAAGACATATACCTCATGACTACAGAGAAGGTAGCAAAAAGTGCTGACTTATGCCTTTCAAAACTTCAGGAGTATTTTGATGCCTTGATTGCAGCTATCAATGAACTGGAAGTCAGAGTTCCCGCTTCTGAAACAATTCTTAGAGGTCGACAGGTACTCGATCAAATTAAAGAAATGCTGAAACATTTGCAGGAAAAAAGCAGGCAGACATTTGCTGCTCTCCAGGAAGCTGACTTTGCAGGAAGGCTTAAGGAACTGAAACAAGTAGTGCAACAAGTGTTTGAGAAGGCAGAAGAAATTGTTAGAAGCTTGCAATCCAAAAATTTTGAAGACCTCAAAGTCCAAATGCAGCAGCTGTACAAAGATGCAATGGCTTCAGACTATGCACAGAAACTGAGATCCTTGGCAGACCATGTTAAAAAATACATTTATCAATTTAAATATTTTAGCCAGAAGACATTCAAGGACCTTTCAGAAAAGCTACAGCAGCTGCTCCTTTATGTAAAGGCATTGCGGGAGGAGTATTTCGATCCAACTGTGCTTGGATGGTCAGTGAAATACTATGAGGTGGAAGAAAAGATACTAGAATGGCTGAAGAATCTAATAGACTCACTGATGGGTTGGCAGAAGGAGTTTGTCAGAGATCTTGATCACTCGGTTACAAACCTGGCAAACCAAGTAAGGGAACTGGTGGAAACCTACAGCAGGGAGTATTATGACCTTCTGAGTGATGTTGAAGGAAAAGGAAGACAGAAGGTCATGGAATTCTCTGCTGCTGCTTGGGAAAAAATCCGATCCTGGTCTGCAGCTGCTAAGAGGAAAATTGATGAACATAATAAGCAAGTCAAAGAAAAACTCCAGGAGATCTATGGGCAGCTCAGTCATTCCCAAGAAAAGCTCATCAGTGAGGCCCAAAGGTTAATTGATCTAACTATAGAAAATTACTCTGCGCTCCTGCAATACATCTCAGAGCTTCTTCATTGGTTTGAGCAGAGAACAGCTGACAGCATAAAGCCTTACATAGCTGTCCATCCAGGAGAGCTTAGAATAGATGTGCCCAATCCATTTGACTGGTAGTCCATTTCTGAAATGCCCCAAAAAAAGTAGATAGGCTCTTAGAAACCAAGTGGAACTAACACGTGCATTGATCCAGCAAGGCATTGAGCAGGAAATGGGAAGAAGTGCAAAGATTCATTGGTGAACAACTGGCCACTGAGCAACTGAGTCTGCAGCAGATCATGGGAAATATCCAGCAGCACGTGAGGACCTGAATGGACATCCAGAAGAGGAGAAGTAAACTTTGTACCACAATGTATTTAAACGTAACAGCAATCAAAACACTGAAGCTTCAGATAGATACTGTTTGAATTTGTAAATGAAAACTGAATAATCTACAATAGGTTATTTTAATAAGCTTAATAAGACAATAAATGAGTTCTTTATTACACTTTTGTGTCATTCATTACAGCTGCTTCTGCTTGGACTGTAGGACTTAATCCAACAATCGTTGAGGTCAATGGAAGTCTTTGTTTTGGTTTCACTGTATGTTGGATCCAGCCAGTAATGTGCAATACATATTGTAAATAGTCAGAAAAGCTATGGAATACATAGAATAAACAGGTTTTAAGAAAAAGGTCACATTCATAAGCCAGTTGAAGAATCACTTGGAAACACATCTGTTTCCTGGCATAGAGAGAACTTCATAGATAAGTTTGGGAGAAAGAGGAAAAAAACATGTACAAAACAATTTTTTTAAAAAAATGAATTCTGGAAATAATATCAAGAAGTAAAAAATAATATAGACATATGAAAATATATGTAAATCTGACTCCTGGTCAACTGCAGATAATAATACCAATGTTCTGTTAAGAAAAATAAGTTTATGCATGTATCAGTTTTCAGAAAACTATGCCAAGAATTTTAGATGGGTTTTCTTTCCACTGGCTAATTGATGATTCAGAAATACAGGGGTTTCTTACCTGTTTTCCCATGATATTTCTGGTTTCACACCAAATTGTCTAACTTGCTTCTCATGAGTGCAGTTAACTGTCAGAGTTTCACTAGCATCACTGAATATAATGGGAGTCCAAAAGTTTCCATCTCAGTCCCCCAGGCTGAAGCCTAGACCTCATTTAAATGAATTCTCAATTTAAAGAATGTAGAAGAATTCACTCACACAATAGGACTACTTCTGAGTGGAAAATGTGTGGATCTGTTATGGCTTTTTTCAGCTCTTGGAATACTATATAGTCCTTGAGCAAGGAATGCTCAGGCTGAAATAATGTTACCTCTTTGAGAATAAACTCTTTAACAAACACCACTAGAAATTTTGTGTACACATCTGTTCTGATCCAATCACTTTACTCTGTAATATGGTTGTTGCTTGTTCATTCATGGGAAAACAGAGATTCTCCCATCTCTTTGCTTGCAGCCATGACCTTTTAGAGCTTGCTATCATCCCATGCTATGACTGATAACATACATGGAACAGTGGAGCACCAGTTTACAAATACCTAAGTTTTGTGGCAGCATATACATATTTACAGCCCAGAGCAGCACCAGGTGAAGATGCCAGCTCAGGTTCTGGAGATAGGAGAGTCCACTGCATGTGTTGGGTTTATGCAGAAACAATGCTCCCTCCTCCATAGCTGGTCCACACCAGTCTAGCAAGATCTCAGAGGAAGCTGGGCTGTATTATGTTGATCTAGAAATATTACCTGAGTTACTCTGCCTTTAGTGATGTTTCTCAGATGAGGTACGTTAACCCCAAAATCAGAATGTGACAATCAGAGTAGTAGACACACACCTATCTATCTGTCACCAGAGAGTGGGTTTGTCTTACAATCACAGAATCAGAGAAGGTTGGAAGAAGAATCAGAGGTTAAGGTTGGAAGGGACCTTAAAGACCATCAGGTTCCAACCTCCTTGCTATGAGCAGGGACACCTCCCACCAGACCAGGCTGCACAAGCCTCATCCAACCTGCCCTTGAACACCTCCAGGGATGGGGCAGCCACAACCTTCCTGGGCAACCTGGGCCAGTGCCTTCCTACCCTCATGGGGAAGAGAAAAACAAAACAAAACAAAACAAAAGTATAAGTAAGGCAAACCCATTTTCTCTTTAGAGCTTTCAGCCATTACAAATACAGCAGTAATTCTCAGTTAAAGAACATGAGTTGTCCCCTGTGGACAGTAAAATAAGGAGTTTTCATTCTGAATAGAACTAATCTGCATACATCACCCTGCCAGAGGGAACCACAGGTATAAAAATCCCTGTTTATACGTCCTACTTAGTATCCCAGTAAATAAAGATGTTGGCTGCAGGGCCCTTTCACCTTCATTCATAAGGCAACTGAAGCCTATGGGTCATCTGATCTTTATTTGATGTCAGATTGCACAACTCACTTCCCTGAATTCCACCAATGTTCAAGCACAACCAGATTTCTCAGACACTGTCTGAGTCTTGCTTCCCTTCATCATGACAAATAGGCCTATGAAACAAAGGACAATATAAGAAATCACTAAAGTTATGGGAGAAGAGAGATTTAAAGTTTTGTTTTCTTTTGTTTTCCCCCTCGTGGCTATTTGTTTCTGTCCATCATCCATAGTTCTTGGGAGGGTTATAAAAATCTAAAAAAAGGATTTACTTCTAAGGAACGGGTTAAGTGAGTAATAAATATGCCAAATAGCATAAATACTGGCTCTCTTTGGCAAGAGTGAGGCTTCCCTAGAGCAAACACAATGGTTTGCACACTGTGGTTAGAGGTTAGAGGAGATTTCCAACTCTCACAGCAGTGTTGCTGCCAATCGGATGAAAGCTCTCAAGCCTGCAGTCGATGGCACAGCCATCTTGCACTCATCCCAGGGTTGGTTTGGAGAGGGCCTGGAAGCAGAACATTTCTTTCAAAAATGAGATCTTGCTGGAACAACTTCGTTGTCGTTCAATCCCCACACCAGGGAGGCCATCCCAAGCACCACTTTTAAACCCTGGCAACATTTTAACACAGGAAGGGGCTGTATATGCTTGTATAGGTAAGTCTCACAAGCACCTACAACCAGGTGTAGGTGCTTCAATTTCCATGGCTTTTCCTGTTGTTTCCTGTTGTTTTTTTGTTTCGTTGGTTGGTTTCTTTTCCTTTCATGTTCTTACAAATTGTAGCCTTTTTTGCCCCTGCAATATGTTGCTGAGGTGTGGACAAAACCACGATTATTCAAATCATGCAGCACTTCACTTGTGAAACATTTGCAAGATCATAAGTTGAAATATTTGTAGTTGTATTTTGGCCCCTTCCCTCTACTTTATATAATAAGAAATATTCTATTTCATTAGATTGAATCATGTGGGAGATAAGAGGGAATCAGCATTTATCTGGGGCTCAGTGACACTGTTAATTTATTTATTTTTTTCTATAGTTTTCATGGTCTGAATTCTCATAAATGCCAGAGGGGCTTTTTCTTTATAATTTACAGCAAGTATCAGACATAGAGCAGTACTGGTTGTAAAAGTTTAATTAAGTGAAACATTTTAACAAGAATTTCAGAGAACAATATGCCCTGCTCTAACTAAGTGATTGTAGAAATAACATTGACAAGAAACGTGTGTGTTCCTAAATGAAAAACTTTTGCAGATGTAGGACAGCAAAAATGTTCCAGAATTTTAGATTATGCAACTAACTAGAGATGATCTTTTATTAAGTGATTTAAAAATACATGTATAATTTGCTGCCTCTGCATAGGTTCTCCACATGCATCCACATCCACACACACACACCATCTAGTGCATTGTCCATCTCCAGCTCCAAATTATGCGACTGACACTTTTTAGGGCAACTATCATCATGGCCTGTTGATCCCTTGCAAAGTTTCTACTGAAACATTTCAGCAAGTGATACCAAATTTCGTACGACTCTTCTGCTGGCAGATTTATAGCTCAGGTGGGAAACCAGAGTTTATTAAAGGCCATACGGACAGATGGAATTGCTTGTATTCCATCTCTACACAGCCAAACCCTGGCCCAAATGAAAGCAATGGCAAAATGTCTGTTGGCCTCAGCAGGAGTAGACTTTGGCCAGTTACTTGTATAACTTGAGAAGCACTTAGGGAACCTGTAGGACAAAGGGTGTGCTATTACCTCTAAAAGCTCTACACAAAAATATCTTTCAAAAGCCATGCAGAAAGGAAAATCACTAACCAATTCAGGACATGCTAAAATGAAGGTTGCCTGTGCAACACTAACCAGAGCCTCTTGATATATTTTTTTTTATCCAGTTTTACCTAGTATCACAGAGAAAGTCTGCCAGGGCCAAGAATCCTGGCTTCTGGTCCCATACCTTAGACATGTAAATATCCTTACACCTCTCATCACCCTTTCCCCCATTTCATTATCCATCAGGGCACAGAGGGAAGCTGAGACCTTGTAAAACACAAGTGTATGTTGGAGGTCTGCAAGATCTGAGCAGGCAAAGCCTTCAGCAGCCTGGTCTGAGAGTTGGAGGTTGTCCCTGCTTTGAGCAGGAAGTTGCACTGGAGACCTCCCAAGTTCCTTCCCAACTCAGTTACTCTGTGACTGTGTGAGGTGGGATGGCTTTAGGTTGCCATACTCACCCTTTGGCAAATGGTTTCTGAGCAGTTGGCTTCATCATAAATGTAGTATATGTTACAAAGAGAAGTTTCACAGTATCCCTGCATGTAAATGTATTATCATTCTGGCTGCAACCATGAGGTTTAGACCCTGATACCAAACTCAGATGCAACCACCAGTCTGAATATTTGCTGTCCCTAGCCTGCCACTGTTCTGGCAGCAAAGACCAACATCTGCATACCAGTGTATTTCTGATAAAACCACCATTCAACAGTCCATTAGAGGAGAGCCAGAAGTTTTGAACTGGTATGATCAAGACAGGTTTCAATAGCAGGAAATGGAAATAGTGTGATCAAGGCAAACTAGGTCAGGTCAGTCCTCTTATCTCCAGTTCAAGCAACCTGATAACCAGTCATGGCTGAACAAGCAGGTGTCAGGGCAAGTTTACCAGGAAGCTTGAGCTTCTGCCTTTAGATTGACAGTAAGATATTCCAACAGTTCTTCCACCATGTTTCTATTCCAGCTGTCTTCTCACCAGTAAAAAGGTTCATCCCTAACCATACAAAGCACACTTAACTCCCTAGCAAACTGCACAGCTCCCAGGGTACTGAGTCTGTGATACTCCCTTGGATTGACCTGGACCATCCTCTGTGGAAATCTTCCTTAATTTCTCTTTAATATTTTGGGGTTCCAGCCTCATCAGAATTTGTGAGTCCAGCAGATTGTTTGAAACCTTTTCTTTCACCTACTCTTGCACAAGAAGCAACATCTCATTGCTTCTTTTACTGATGAGAATGTCTCTTCAGTGGGGATGAGCAAAGACCTGTCCTTGCCTTTATCTTTTTTTAAGTACTTTTTCTCTGTGAGCTTGCCATGCATTTGGGGTATGTAATTCATTTCACAACCAGCCAGCCACCCTTTAGGGTACTGGCTATGTACCTACGTGAGTGTAAGTTTGAAAAATCAGGTGGGTTGCATGTAACAATGTAGGACAAATTCTTCATGGCTGACGCTGTCATTCCCCACAACCATATCTTGTGTTCTTTATCTGGTCCATAGTCACTTTGAAAGCATCCTAACTTTCCCTGAAACATTCCAACAATTTAAATCTACTCAGCCAGTTTGCATCTTTCTTCTGTTGTGCTGTTCCTGTCAGTTTAAGCAGAAGTATCCCTCTGCCTTCCCAAACCATGGATGCTTTCCCAGCATGCAGGAACCAACCACAAAGGCATGCTGAGATTCTTACAGCACATGTATTCTGACAGAGCGATTTTGGTAGCTGTTAGGAGAATAAACAGCAACATTAGAGCTGCTCAGAATGGCTGGAGAAGGGTCATCTGCTAGTCTGGGCATTTGCAGAGTGGGAGGATCAAGCATGCTGAGCAGCTGCACCACCACCAACTTACAGAAGTAACAGAAGTCATGCAAGATGCTTCTGTTGTGAAGAATTTGCCAGGTGTTTGATGTAAGTAGAGACCCACCATAAGTTATAACCACATTTTTATTTCCCAGCAAATTATTTTGAGGACATGCTAGAAACAATCTTGAATTTATGGCTAAATCTATACTGCCTTTGGGAGTTGAGGAGCAAGTTCTGGTCTCTGGACAAGTGATATGAGCTCGCTTAAACATTATATAGCCTGTAGGAAACAGGATTTGGAACAACTCTCTGTTCAGTATCCAAGTTTCCTGAAAGAGGGAACTTCTGTTTGTTTCTGACTGGAGCCAAAAACCATATGCAGTATAGATGTCTGGGGGACCTAAGATTTCGTCTGAAGCAAGAAGTGAACCAATTGGACAGCCAAGAGAGCACACAGAATGAAAATACTAACATTTACCTTACAATGGCATGGTCAGATACTTAGAGGAAGCCACTGGGGTGAGTAAAGATGATCTCAGTCAAGGAGATGTATGAGGAAAAGTAACAGATCTGCAAGTCTGAATGCTGCTTGCCACTTCTGTAGTTACTCTGTAGATGTTATACTGAAAGAGGCTGGGAACTCCTGGGTTTCTGGGCAATCTCCTTATTCTTACTTCTCTTTTCTGTAGAAACTGTTCTGTGGATGCCCTTGTATACAACTCTACCATTGCTCTGAAAGCACTGGTAATTCTAGCTCTATTGGCAAGTTTCATTGGTGGAAGGTTTAGTGTATCTACTCACACCCTGTTTTGTTACCAGTCTCTTAAACATCCCCACACAGCATTCACCAGTGAGTCTGAAATGCTATTTGTTTCTTTTCCTACTAAACCCTTTACTATTCTTAAGTTTTTGAATCAGTGGCAAGCCTGAGAGGCAGGTAAAAGCCAGTAACAAGATGCTATGAGACCCTTATGCTAAGGCAAGCAAATCAAGCTTCTGCATTTCACCAGATAATCCCCATGTCCCTGGTTCATGGTCACTCCCTGACACTCCCATTCATAGTATGCTGAAAAAGAAAAAGAAAAAGAAAAAGAAAAAGAAAAAGAAAAAGAAAAAGAAAAAGAAAAAGAAAAAGAAAAAGATAAAAAGAAAAAAAAAAAAGTGGTGAGGTGGTATCAGTGTCTCTGAAGTTTAGCATATGTGTTAATTTAATTTATTTCAGGATTACTACTTTTGAATGTTCTCAAAGAGACATTAATACAAATGGTCTCAGGAACACCTTCTACCCTTGTGTTGTGTGACACATCAGACATTTCACATGGTTGGCAGACTTGGTCTCTCCACAGTGCCCTTACTGGGTTGTTTTGATAACAGCCTCTTTAGTAAGCCTTTGTTTTTTCTCTATGGTAATGACTGGCTTACAACTACTTACAAGCAACATGCAAAGTTATGCAAAAGCATTTCATTTTCACGTTGCAGAACAGAAAACCAGCCAAATGTGAAGGGACCCACATCCCTCACACACAGCCCATACATGCAAAGCTGTGAAGTCAAATGCATTCCAGCACTGCAGCCCCCACCTCATCCCTCTCTCAGCCACATCTGTGTGGAAGTGCACACACCCAGGCACACCTACATTCTACGTTGCTGTCAAGTTAAAAGCCTAAAGCCAATCCTTAAGCCTTAGGTCATCCCCTTCATTTCAGCACATGGAGCCAGCCAAGCCTCCCCAACATGCCTGTCAGCAGCTAGCTGACCTAACTCTTCCCACTCAGCTCCCATTAATCCAGCAGCTTCACCAATGGTGTTCCACTAAGCTCACAATCTAAAGCTTCCATCTTTTGCTTCAACGCAAAATCAGACAGTTACATTTTTTAAGATGTTTTGAGGCATTTTGACTTAGTTTTGTTCTCCTTTTAGCTGAAACAACCTGATGAATTTGATACACAGTTTTGTAAAATTATATGGTTCATCTTGTTTAACATGGGCCAGTTCTTCCTCCAAAAGATTTCAACTGAAATATTCCAGTCCTTTCAGAAACTCAATTTTGTTCTAGAAAAGTGTATTGATATTTTACTGGTGGGATGACAACCTGGCAACTTCTTTGTGGCCACGTGTATGTGTGTGTCATGTGGACTTCTATGTCTTCCCTCTGAATATAAGTTTCCACTGAATATAAGTATCTTTCTGCTTTTTACAAATCTCCTTAATATGCACCCATGTCTGATGACCTTTATGACATATTATCCATTACAGAGACAGGATCTAGTTTGACAACTCACATTCTGGATTGGGGTTCAGCTTTGGATCCACTGCATGATTTGGTGACCTCATTTCTTCATATATTAATATCCCAGCAGTAAAATAGGAATTACACTTTTCTACTTTTCAGTGGAGTTGTCAGGATAAAACTAAATCACAACCTGGAGATAAAACAGTAACTTTAATGGTGCTGAAGACCATAAAGTAGATAGATCCCTTGTAATGGCAATAAGAAATCAAGATACATGTATTGACTTCTCTCTCCCATCATCATGTTTATTGTTTTAGAAACCTGGGAGTTGATTTCATGTGCTAAATCACTCAGAAACACTCCAGTCCACCCCAAAACCATCACACATACCAGGCATCAAACATATAACACTCACACAGATAAATGATCCGAGGAACGGACTCAACGGCTGCCAGCAGTTAATTTATATCGTGGTTTTGCCATAAACTTTTAACTTTGGAAATAATCTGCCACCCGTTTCAATTTTTGGCTGCCACATAATGCACCTTTGTGAAGTCATTTCTCTGTTTCATAGAGATGTTTCTTTCTACGGGTGAACATGTTATTTAAAAATAACAAATAGTTATCTAATTTACTGTTCACAAATTACAGGCCACTTAACTGTAGGTAACCAAGCCCCATTTCATCTGGTTTAATGTTCAGCAAAACATGCAAACTAGTCCATATTACAGGGAGAAGATGATTTATTTAATAAAAATATACTACTTTTTTTTTTTTCCATTAAAAAGAAAAAAAAAAAAAAACAACCAAGGAATTGCAACCAAAAAAAAGTGTTTAAAGTAGAAAAGCACAGCCTGCAAAGATTGATACTGAAAAGTCAGTACATGCTGGAAAGTCTGATGTTAAGTTCAGCTGCTTCTTCACCCTGTCTCCACTTCTGCTCTGGACCTGGTGTGCAGCCAGTCTCTGTTTCTGAAGTCAAGTACTCCCCTAGTGATTTCTGATACCCACCATAATGTAGTTAGCAGATAGCCCAGTTGTTCTGCTGTAGATGAGGTTGTGTGTTTTTCTTTTGGGGAGGATTAAGTTTGGGATATTTATAAGCATAATATGTAATATTAAATGCATAATATATCCATTTACATGCTATATCTACCTATCTGTGTTCTTCTTGTGGACAAGAAGTTGAACAAGAGTCAGCAGTGTGGTCTTTTGCCCAAGAAGGCCAGTGGCATACTGGGCAGTTGTAGCTAGCAAGTGAGGGAAGAGATCCTTCTCCTCTATTTGGCATTTGTGAGCCCACATCTGCATCTGTTTTGGGGATCCCCAGTGAAAGGGAGCCATGGACATACCAGAGTGAGTTCAGCAGTGGCCAGCAACCTAGTCAGGGGGCTAGAGCACAGCACGTGAGAACACGAGGGAGATACATGGTTTTGCTGAGTCTTAAGAGGAAAAGACTAAGGGGAGAATTGCTGCCTTGCCTGACCTGTTGCAGGGTTATAGAGAAGACAGAGTCAAGCTGTTCTCAGCCTGAAAAGACAAGAAGCTAGAGACAAAAGTAATATGAAGTGAAAAAAAAGTTGCCCTGAGAGAGATTAAACACCAGCCCAGATCCCAGAGAAGCTGTGGAGTCTCCTTTGGAGATGATCAGAACTCAGATGAGCACAATCCCAAGCAACTTCATCTAATTTCCAAGTTCAAAATAACTTCAAAGTCAGCCCTATTCTGGACACCTTAGGGTGCTGATCTCCAGAGTTATCTTCCACCCAGAAGTACTCAATTTCATGGTAAGACCTAACCTGGAAGCACTTAAAAAATGTGAAAGGCTGTGAGTTCACAGCTATTTAATGACTTATTTAATGGCAGATTCCTCAAAGGAAAATGTAGTTATGGATGTCCCAGCCCCAGGAAAAACCTTCCAGTGGAACTCAAGATAATTATGCAACACAACATGTATTAAACCTTGCTTCAGCACTTCTTGTGCTCCCAAAACTATTTAGTGAAATGTAAGTGGAGTACATTCACATTTCCTGCTCACACTGGAAGTCACCAAAAATTGCCTTGGCCAACATTTTGTAGCCACAGACTCCCTGCTTTGCTGCTGTTTTTTTTTTATCTTCAACACATGCAGAGACTGTTTTTGGGAAAAGATAGGCCAATAAATGTGATCTTTTGTTTTGATGTAATGCATTCCTCTTGCTCATTAGATGTCTTTTTGAGATTAATCTAAGAATGTTGCTCTTGCAGTCAACCAGATAAGGCTTCTTTTTTCTTTTGTGGAAGGGAGGGGTGGGATGTCTCCCATTTTTTTTGGCTAGAGCAACACTGATCTTTTATGCAATTGGGCTTTTGTTCTTAAAATAAACACATAAACTTGGCTTAAAATAAGAAGTTGTAGAATTTGTTTGTTATTAGAATGCACTTGTGATTAGCAGAACCATTAACCAACAGCTGTCCTTTTGCACTGTGTGAGATGACCACACTTTCCCCACATATTTTAGAGGACAAGAATGGCATGTGCTATGATGCTAAGGATGTCAGAAATGTTGAGGATGCCTTTTAAATTACATTTACTGCTCTACGTGGCTCCAGCCAAACAGGCTCTGTAAGAAAGCAAGGGGGACTCTAAGCAAGACAAGCAGCCCATGCCCAATTGATTTCATCTCTGAGCTTGTCTCCTAATACCAAGTTGTGAAGCATAATTTGTTTGGGATAGTGTCCTCTGGGAAAAGAGCACAGAAAGGCCATTCCTGCATACATGGCCATCTTCCCTGGTCTGCAATATGTTCACCAACTGCAATATGCGCATCAGAGTTTGGGAACCTTTTTCAGAGGGTTGTAGTTTGCTTTGATCCCTTGTATTCAAAGCTGTTAATGTTCCTTTCAAAACCCTTTCAGACACTGCCCTGGAGGTGTCTGCTAGGAAGCCATGGGGGGATTCTCTATATTCTACCCTTTTTTAAAGCCACTGCTCTGCCTCTCAAAAGTCACAGTGAGCGACTGTTAGATCATGCCCTTGTTCATTCAATACTTTCACATAATCAAAATCACAGAATGGTTGAGGTTGGATCTCTGGAGACCATCTTGTCCAACACCCCTACCCAAGCAGGGCGACCAAGAGCCAGTTTCCCAGTACCTTGTCTAGAGAGCTTTTTCATATCTCAAGGATGGAGTTTCTGCAACACTCCTGGGCAACCTGTGACAGTGTCCAGTCACCCCCAACAATAAAAAGGAGTTTCCTATTGCTCAGAGGGAAATGCTTGTGCTTCATTTGTGCCTGTTACCTCTGATCCTGTCAGCTGAAAAGGATGCAATATTTTTGCAGTGAACCATGAGGATGGAAGATAATATATGTATTTTTTTCCAATGTCCAACTGAAATGCATAGCACAGGACAGTGACCAAATGTCTGGTTAACATCAGGGGGAGAAAGATGTCTTGTTCACACTGAAACATTCCCAGTGCCACCAGGAACTGGCAGATGCAGGTTTGGAGGTGGATGTGTCTTTAATTCCAAAGGTGTGAAATTGTACCTTCAGCCAACTTGGCAAGCACTTGGCTTCCAGAATTTGCCTTCAAACCCACAAATCTAAGCAACAAGCAGCAGCACAAGTCTTTAAAATCAGGTAGTGGATGGAACCACTGCTTTCTAATTCTCTTTTAACCTTTGCTGAGATATTGTTCTTTAAATTGTTCGTTCCCATAGCTACTTAATTTCCCTCCCCAGCATTATCAGCTGCTATTGCTGTTGTTGTTGCTCCACCTTTGTGGCTTTTGCTGTGCATTGCAGCTGGAAACAGAGACAGGGATGTAACCAGACCAAAAAATGCTCCTGTCCTGTCCCTCTGGAAAGCTGTCAAAGATCTACAGCACAGACAAGTACCCCACCTATATCATACCCCACCTACCATCTTGGTCTTGGAGGGAGCTGGAAGGTCTCTAGAGCTATGAGCAGAGGGAGCTTGCCACCCTTTTACCCTGGGTAACCAAGGGCTGCCTGGGCCCCACATGATCTCCTGGCACCATCCCTGCTGATGAAATGGCCTTGTCACAGTGGACAAAACACTGGGAGTGGCCCATGACTCAGTGGGATGAGTGGCATGGGTGAGGGTGGCCCTGGAGGGTTGTATCCTGGCTATGAGGGAGACATGGAATAAACAATCTTGGCATGAGACTGGGAGACCACGAGGCAAGGAGGCAAAGGGTTTCCATGGAGATGGATGGTGGCTGCCTGGGTTGCTGATTCTCCTTTGACAGCCACAGCCCTGGATATGGAAATGAGAGCACAGCCTCTGCCAGTCAGCCAAAGAGTGTTGCAACTTTCTAAGAGGAAAATTTCCCAAGATATCAGAAAACAGATCCCCAGTCAGTACCACATCATAGGTTTTCCAGCAGCCAGAGGTTCCTCACAGCCATGGACAGCTACCATCTCTGCACAACCTACCATCTCTGTGCACCACCATGGTCCTACAGGCTGCTGGAAGCTCTTTTCACAATAGTTCTGCCTGGCACAGCTGAACTGACATTAAACTCTTCAAAGCCAATTTGTCTCTAAAAGCAAGTATGATTGCAACTGGGGAAAATACTGCTATCCACATTTTATGGTGCAAATCTCCTGGGCAATACCAGTCAGAGAGGCACAGGTTCAGGAAATGAAGTGCAGCCCATGGAAGCCAAATAGCTGTAAGAAAGGGGTATTATCCAAAAGGTCACTCATGATTAAGGACATCCCGTGCTGAAAAAGGAGTCTGTGATGGCTCTGGTGAGAGCTCTGGCCTTAGCTGAGGGCTTAGAAACACATGGATGTAAGGGGAGGAGAAAGAATCTCCCTAAACTGGTCTTTTCCCCATATTCAGTACATGCACAGACCTCCCATCGGGGCTTGATCTTCAAAGGTCTAAAGCACTTGAAGTACATTAGGTCTGGCAGGTCCACAGTGGGGTCAGCAACTTCCAGCAAGAGCCAGTAACAAAGAGCTCAGGTGCAATAACATCTTAAATCACCACAGCTGCTTGTTTGTGTGTGAGTCACGGGTCCAAGTGGATGGGTATAAAAACCTAAAGGTTACATCTATATTAGTAAACTAAACAGTGTCAGGACCATCAAGCCATCTGGAACAATCTGATTGCATCCATAATATTAAACTCTCTTAACCTCTAGAACAGGACAGCTGCCTGCATGTTGTCTACTGGCAATGCTCCCTGGCCTGCACTAGCTCCCAAACCATACCTAGGAATTGTTTGGAAGGCTGTTAGTTGCTCTGGGCCAAAGCCACACCAAGGACTGTTCTAACAATTGAACAGTGTGGATGAGTATGTTCCTGTGCCCACTGACACTGTTTAATTTACCAGAATACACAACCCCATATTTTTCTGAACATGTCACTAATCCATCTGCTGTCCCTAAGTATTTTGGTCTCTGAATTTAGATATTTTAAACATATGCAGCCTGACAGTACCTCTACACACTCAGAACTGGTGGGTTGGCATGCTGCACCCCAACCTTCCTCCATAAATATACATTTTTTGATGACTGCAAATGAATACATCTCTACTTGGAATAAGAAAAAAATCCACATTTGGTCAAGCCAAGCATACTTGCAGAGCTGGAGCAGTTTGGAATGCACATCTAGAATGTGTGACAGAGTTAAGGGATCCTGGATACCAGAAGAGCAACAAGCTTGGCTTCTGGAGCACAGCATTTACTATAGATATCTTTACTATTTGGTTGCACAGGTTTTGCTTTTTTCTGGTCATTGGGCCTCTGTGGTCACTGCTCTGGTGTGAAGTGTCTTGGTGCTTTTAACCCATCAAGTCATGGTAGAATTCAACAAGGTCTCTGTTTCTGATCCCACAAATATACACCAAAGCTAGACTTCCTGTACAACACCTCTCCTGGAAGTGTGAAATCTTTCCTTCAACTTCTGAAAATGTATGACCAAGCAGGTTGCAGATGTGCAGACCTTCTCAGACACCAGCCAGACATTCCAGCCTCCTACCACAGCTCTTTAAAAGCACACAAGATCATATACCCCACAGTCCCTCCTGTACCTGCAGCTATTGTCCAAGCATAAAAAAGGCAATGGGTCTTCACATCTTCTCCACACACAGTGTGTTTCTCACGTTCCCTGCCCCAGCCTGGAGAGGGGGGGACACTTTGGCTTGGAGGTCAAGGAGGGCTGTGAGAACAGAAAATGTTGTGATTGTCAAAATTCCTCCTCCCTCAGCTGAACACCAGAAGTACAGAGAGGGGGTATAGCATCAAGGTTAAGCCTTTTCAGGACTCCACAGGTGCTCCCAGTGGCCAAGAAAGTCACATATGGCCACGTGAAAAAGACAATTCATCATCAGACCCTCAATATTTTCCAGATAATCAAAATAACACAAAAGGGTTTTGCCCAAATTTTTTATTTTTTTTTTTCGTGCTTAGTACCAAAACCACCAGTGCTTTGAGCACTGCCTGCTCTACCCCTCACTGCTTCTACCTTTTCCATCTATAAGAGCATGGGGGGGCTTTAACTTAAGGGCTGTAAATGCAGAAACCTGCAAATCTGCAAAATGAGCCCAAAACATAACTTCCCCCTTTGAGTTGTTGGTTTCTTCTTAGCTTTAGCCTGCTTTCCTTCCACATACAGTATGGTGGGCTTTAACATTAACATGCTTGTCATCTGGTTAGTACATTCTTATTACAGATCTCAATTCTTCATATAAACTTGAACACAGGAAGTTCCATCTAAATGTGAGGAGGAACTTCTCTCCTGTGAGATTGACAGAGCCCTGGGACAGGCTGCCCAGAGAGGTTGTGGAGTCTCCTTCTCTGGAGACATTCCAAACCTACCTGGACTCCATTCTCTGCAACCTGCTCTTGGTGAACCTGCAGGGGGGTTGGACTAGATGATCTCCAGAGTCCCTTTGAAGCCCTACATTCTGTGATTCATGAAAAAAGGTTCCTTTCTCAGAAAAGCCACCAATCGCTCCTCATTTCCCCATAAGAAAGTCTCAGGAGCAGGAAGATGCTGCTACTTTCAGATTTTTTTTTCCCCTGTGGTTTTGGTAATGGTTATTTTTAACATGGTGTCAAAAAATCCATTCTGATTTGGAGCAATCTTGGCTTGCAAAAACAAGAAAAAAAATTTAAAATAACCTTTCTCCTATATATGTTCCAATAAACAGGACCATGTTATACTCAATGGGAATGATGAAGTGAACCTATAAATTATTGTCCAGTAACTCATGTAATTCTATAGACTGTAGGTCATACACTTCATTTCAAGCTGAAAGTGCTGCACAGGATATACTGGGCTCTGGAGGACACAGGGAGAGAATATAATGTTTGCTTCAGATTGGTACCATGGGAGACCTGGCTGTGAGAAGGCACTTTCCAGCAAAATATACTGAAATTACTGCAATGAACCTGAGCTGGAGAAGCAACTGGAGTGCATGCTTCCCTACTGACTTCAGAGAGGGAGGTCCTCAGCTTGTCAGCAGAAGCAATGAGCAAACTGAGATCTCCATGAGCTCTTTGTCCAGTGCAAGGCAGAAAGTTAAACACAACATGAACATGGTTTTACTTCACGACATGATTTGTGATGACGTGACACTGAATAATAAGAATTGACACACTTTGTTCTCTCATAAATTTTCTTCAGTCTATGTGAAAATACTTCCTGTAGGAGGCAAATATCCCTGAATTTTAGAGCTGGGAAACAGGCATAAATAGCTGAAAGTGAACTAATTGTCCCACAACTTAGGAGCCCAGAAACCCAACTGCATTTATGTGGGCCAAGATAAATCCTTTATGATTTCCTGGGCTATTTTTTCTGTACCCAACATGTGTATCTCAGAGAAATCCATGCATACCTGTCAGCTCCTGAAGAACCTGGACAACCTCTGTCTGCTCAGTTGACTCTGCCCAAAAAACCTATTTGCCTTTTTGAGAATCAATCCAAGCTGGCAGGAGGAAGAAGGAAAACCCTCAGTGAACTGGGAAATCTAGTTTGCCCATCTTGATTTGTTCAGTTTAGGAGTTTAGTTATTCTGTGTTTTGTCTTTGCCTTTAAGCAGCAGCAAAGAGAAGTGTCTTGTTCCAGGAAAACATACCTCTGTTACTGAAGATGAACAGGTCTTTCCACAGCTGATTCTCTCCCCACAACCACTAAGCACAACCAAATTTTGCCTCCCAAACTCAGGACATCAAAAACAAGCCTTTTCTCTACATCAGTCCTATCTGATCAGTCCCATCTGTTGGTTGCTCAGACACTGCTGGGAGGAACTGCCTGTGAATCAGGGCAATGGCTCTGGCAGGATCAGTTCATCCTGTTATCTTCCTGGCTATCTCACACCTCACAGCCCATCACCGACATCCTAGTGTCCAATATACAGCAATATATGGCAAATATATGGGAATGATATGGGAAATATATGCAAAAGGAATGAGGAACCCCCCTGAGGGTGGCAGCTTTAGTGGGCTGCCCTAGATGGAGCAGTCCATGCAGCTTAACCCTGCTTCCCACCCCACAGAGCTCAGCAGAGGTAAGCTTCCCAGCAACAGCATCCTGCTTTCAGGGATTTCCCAGGCACTGCAGAAGGTTATATGGCAGGGAGATGGATGTGCTTTTTTGTTTATCAGGAGGGATGTTTTTGGTTGGGATAAGGACACAAAGTCAGATCAGTTTTGCTGCACATGTGCCTACATTGCTCACTGCCTGATGATGGAGGAATGGAAACAGGACATCTCCAAGAACAGCCTGGCAACCACCAGGACAAGATGATTGGGCACCAGTGCCCTGCAGCTTGGGAGCACTTCTGGAGGGTTATACTATTCCATCTGTGTTTGGTTTTTTTTCCAACAGTGAGTTCTACCAACCCACTTATGGGACCATCCAAGATTTATGTGTTCATGTCCACATATGACACTGCAGGCAATGCACAGGAGTTTTGCCTGTGTATTGGCAGAGCTCTTGGTAGGCTGAAGGTTTCATCATGATTCGTGGTTGCTCTCCAGAAACAAGTTGCTATGCTACTGTAATATTATTGTTATTTCCCGGCATAGTGTGGAAGACAAGGTGAGGAGAAACTTGAAGTAATAACTTGATAAAAATGACTGTCCTTTGCTGTGTAAAATGATTCTCAGTTTCCAGACTCAGTTATTTTACCCTCTTCAGAAGGTCAAGGAGTTCAGGGCAGGTGTGAGAGCTGCTGTACAAAACAGTCAAAGGGTCATGTAGTGCCCCTTTCAGTGGGTGGTCCCACCAAATACTTTTGCACGGGGCCTTCAAGTTGGCCCTAACATGGTTTCCAAAACAAGGTCAAGTGAATGCATTGGAAACTACTGCTGCCATCATTCAAGGAGCAAACAGCATCAAAACATTACAACTGTGGAGTAAAACGTACCATATGTTACTGCTGTAACCACATCCAGCTTTACCTCGGGGGCTTTCTCAGCCCAGAAGCTCCAGGCAGCAGGAGAAAAGCCCCGAAAAGTGCACCGACCAGTCAGATGATGGCACTACAGCTCCCCCGGCTGCCTGCTGCCCTCATTAAAACCTCTGCTCGGCCCTTCATTATTCTGGTTTCATTCTCCACCCCGGTTTTTCCCCTGGTTACCTGGTTGGAAACTGTACCCCCCGATAATTCACCCGCCGGCGCAGACGGGCCATGGCAAACGTTGCTAAGAGAGGGGCTGCCACCTGTTAAGAATCCATGGTTTGGGGATGCAGTGAAGTGTGCTCCTTTCCCACACTAGTATTTTAAAAGGTTATAGATCATGTGTGCATAATAGGCAGAACATTAGGTCACTTGTCTCACTTACAACAATAATCCATTTTGATATGGGTCAGGTTGACACAAAGGGTCCACCCATTCCAGATCTATTGACAAAACTGATCCCTTTCCCCCAAACTAATGAAATTTTCAACTAATGGGTACTTAAGTTAATAAAGTGTGCCACACATCTGCTAGAAGCCATTTGTAAAATAAAGCACTGGAGTTCAATTTTGAGATGGTTGACATAATGTTTGAGTGGCATCCCACAGGGACCCAGCGTGGCACCAAATTAAGGAGGGGAACACAATAAACGTGGGAGAAATAACGTTAGGATATGTAACAGTAAGCAGGAGCTTCTCTTTCTTTAAAGGAGGCATAATACTGCTTGGGGTTCCTACCATCACTAATGAATTGAACAGGACAAATCCTGATCTCCCCTCGCAGCCAATGAGCATTTGGACAATGGCTTCAATAGGGCCAGGATTTAACCTGGGGAATTATTTTGAAGGAAATTGGCAACAAGCTGGTTCTCCTAGCTAAAAAGTGTCTTTTCACTCAACTGGTGCATGGCTAAAATTCTCCACTCTGTTTTGTCCTTTCTATTCATGGAGGAAATCAGAGGGAAAAACATTTCAGCAGAACCTGAAAGACTGACTTTTTTTAAATTCCTGAGGTTCTCTAGCTGGGTACAATTCAAACTAAATGTCTCAGCAGCCACAAAGCTCTCATCTCCTGCAGCCCTGATTAGATACATGAGGTGTCTTACAATATCAGCTGAATTTTAATAGGCCACTTTCCTATGCCACTTGCTGTACACCAAGGAGCAGCCTGGGATATCAGGGGCTGTTTTATCATCTCCAGTGGCATTGCTTTCTCTTAAAAAGGTATTTCTCAAAAACTGCATTCTTGCAGTTGGCCAACCTCTCTGCATGGAAAACATTTCCCATGTAAAAATCACACTGAAACCCCAAAAGGTCTGTCAGTATTACTCATTATTATTTTAGACAGTGTCATTCCATTACTATATAATTATTATAGACAGTAGCATTTGACAGTATTATTCATAATCCATTTTCTTCTTAAAAGGTAAACCAAACATCTGAAAAAGCTCAAACTCAATAGATTTTTTGGGGGGGAGCAAAGAAAAATTATCTCACTTTTTGTAGTACTTCTGGGTTTTTTTTTTAAAAAGAAAACTAAGAAAATTGCTACATTATTAAATCTAAAACTTGAATTAAAAAACAATAAGCAGGATACACAGCTCTATTTACTGGTTATTCTTTTTCTCAGAGTTTAAGTAAAAGACAGATCTATAGGTTTTAGCAAGATCCTCAAATCTCTTCATGAACACATTCCCAAAGCAGCTTTTCAGTGAAACAGGCAGGTGCCATTTGATGTGGAGAGGTTATACTGGAGAATCAGCAGGGTTTATACCTTGACTTTGCCCATTGTAGACAGGACAAAACCCGGTGGTAGCCAAGATCTGCAGGCCTGCCTTTGCTCTGCAGATCCCACAGCACAACCCTTCAAATGCTGTTTAGCTGTGCTTGCATTTACAACAAACTTTGGAAATTATTCAGTGTCTATTTTTCCCCTAATAAAGCCTGACAATTTTAATCCTCTGTCATTCACACCCCACCATAGATTGCCATTGTAAACACACTTCTTTCCCTCTTTTCAATCAGTGTCCTCCATTTCAGCTTTGGAAAACAGGAAACAAATGCCCATCCAAGTTCCTGGGCTGAGCCTAAATCTGGCCTTAATCTAAATGTGGTTGAAGCCTCCTTAAGAACCCCACGCTCCCTCTCATCCCTCAGCACATACATACAATGTTCCAAGAATAATGTTTATGACAATATTTCTAAGCTTTCAACACTGAGCCCAATTGTCTTTTACAGAACATGGGGGGAGGGAAAGGGGAGTAGCTGGGGACGTGCAGAGGAAGATCCCACTTGACAGTATTATTCATAATCCATTTTCTTCTTAAAAGGTAAACCAAACATCTGAAAAAGCTCAAACTCAATAGATTTTTTGGGGGGGAGCAAAGAAAAATTATCTCACTTTTTGTAGTACTTCTGGGTTTTTTTTTTAAAAAGAAAACTAAGAAAATTGCTACATTATTAAATCTAAAACTTGAATTAAAAAACAATAAGCAGGATACACAGCTCTATTTACTGGTTATTCTTTTTCTCAGAGTTTAAGTAGAAGACAGATCTATAGGTTTTAGCAAGATCCTCAAATCTCTTCACGAACACATTCCCAAAGCAGCTTTTCAGTGAAACAGGCAGGTGCCATTTGATGTGGAGAGGTTATACTGGAGAATCAGCAGGGTTTATACCTTGACTTTGCCCATTGTAGACAGGACAAAACCCGGTGGTAGCCAAGATCTGCAGGCCTGCCTTTGCTCTGCAGATCCCACAGCACAACCCTTCAAATGCTGTTTAGCTGTGCTTGCATTTACAACAAACTTTGGAAATTATTCAGTGTCTATTTTTCCCCTAATAAAGCCTGACAATTTTAATCCTCTGTCATTCACACCCCACCATAGATTGCCATTGTAAACACACTTCTTTCCCTCTTTTCAATCAGTGTCCTCCATTTCAGCTTTGGAAAACAGGAAACAAATGCCCATCCAAGTTCCTGGGCTGAGCCTAAATCTGGCCTTAATCTAAATGTGGTTGAAGCCTCCTTAAGAACCCCACGCTCCCTCTCATCCCTCAGCACATACATACAATGTTCCAAGAATAATGTTTATGACAATATTTCTAAGCTTTCAACACTGAGCCCAATTGTCTTTTACAGAACATGGGGGGAGGGAAAGGGGAGTAGCTGGGGACGTGCAGAGGAAGATCCCACTCCAACATCATTACTGTGAGGCTTTTTTTTTTTTTTTTTTTTCGAGGCTGGTTCACTCTGGGATATATTCATGCCAAAATGTCATTTCCCAAAGCAGACCATGTCTGTATTCATCATTTTGTACCATGCCAATACATGAGAGCCTCCTGAGCAATTGCAGTGGGTTTTGAACCACAGTCTGTTGGGGTTTTTTCAATGACAAGAACTTAACTGGAGTGGACTCACGTGTCTGCTGCATAGGCGGGTAGATGCAAAGTTTCACTTCTGTCAGGACAACATCCATACTCAGTTGGATCACTCAGATGCCAGGCTTACCTGCCTTGCCCTGCTCTCAAATATCACCCTATAGCTTCACCTCTCCAGGTGCAAGTGGTTGTCAATGCAAAGTGTTAAATACCTATTTTACTGAACCTCTCAGCAGCTGATGTTGTAACTTTGAGTCATCTGACTCTGTCATCACCAACAAGCTGTGGATGTACCTCCCTGGAAGTGCTTAAGGCCAGGTTGGACGAAGTTCTGAGCAATCTGGTCCCTTCCAACCTAAGCCATTCTCTGATTCTATGAGAGAAGAACACTGGTATCTGTTAGGTAGGGCCCAATCTGGAAGCCCAACAGAGGTGAGGCTGCAGCAGCTCCATGCCCCAGGTCCAACCAGTGGTGGGGATGAGCATGTTTTCCCACTGACACACTCAAAACACACCACTGCAAACACTACCCCTTCTAGCTGCTCAGGAGGAAGGTTTGTTGGTGGAAAATATATAATATACCTATACAAATATGTGTATTTGTATATAGAAATGTGCAATGCCTATCCCTCCATCAGCTGAGCCCAGCAGCTGCATCTGATCCTAGTGTCCTCAGCTGTTGCCACCCTGCAAAACCAACTGACAAGGCAGCAGCTCCACTCAAGCTGCTGGTAGAAACCATCCCACAAACACACACAAGTGTGGGCACACATAGAAGTACAGCTCTCCAGCATCTGGCCAGAATTCCCCTGGCCTCTCCAGTAGCCAACTCACCTGTGGTGTCACTCTTTGAGACCCACACCAGCCTATCTCTCTGGCCATTTCATCTGCTCAACAGGTAGCCCAGCCTGAGTGGTGCCAGCCCACCCACACTCACTAGAGTTTCTGGCACTGTGGGCTGTCACACCATCTGACCAACAGTCTGAGTCCAGGTGCTGGCACTCAGACCCCTGTACACACACATGGACACCAAAGGGTGAGCCCCTCACCCAGGAAAGACAGAGAAAAGGAGTTTAGTGAGAAGGCAGGACAGAATGCACTGATCAGGTGCCAGGAATGGCCAGGTGAACATGCTGACTAGCAAACTATTTTCATGCAACCAGCAACACTTTACCTCTCTGTTTGCCCATGCTTGTTCCTCATCAGATCACCTAAATCCCTTGCTTTCCTCCCCTTGGCTTCCTCCCATCACCATCTCACTGTAAGTCCAACGCAATCCTGAAGCTCATCCTGTACCGTGTCCTGCGCCTCTAAGGGGAACCACTCTCTCCACACAAAAGCTGCATTGGCTTGTCATGTTGAGTTTCACACCTGGCCACTGGGGCTGAGGGTCTCCTGTGATGGCCCAGGGAGGGACCTGGATGGGGTGACCCTTCCTCTGAGTCCTCAGTTCCCACCTGCCCTTGTGCCTCTGGACTCTCCTGACCTTGCAGAGATGGCCTGTGATGGGTTGGTGGCTCCTGGGACAGGCCTGCAAGAAAGCAGAGCAGGGTGTTACTTGGGCTTCCCCCTCATCATTGCCTCTCTGTGCTCCTCTGGGAATGTGAGGAAAAGCTTTTATCATGGGAGCTGAACGAACACTATGAGATCTTAATGAGCTCAAACATTCTCAACAAGGACCAATAACGAAGTCCAGGAGGTCTGGGAATCTCAGAAGCTTGAATTTTTTTCAACTCTATCTCTGGCATTAATAAAAAAGATTGTCTGTCTTTATAAACTCTGCCCTGTGGCAGAATGTTTCATCTGCAGAGGACAAATTTCAGAGTAATCAGAGTAGCACAAATTTTAGAAGTGGAAGAAACAGAACCACTGAGGTGTGCTCACCTCACCTAAAGAGCAGGTCAGTGGTAGGGCCAGGAATACATTCCCAGCTTCCCAGATGCTAGGAAGGGAGGAAGACTAACCCAACATTTATGTTTAAATCATATTTGACCACACCTGAAATTCTATGTGTTTATCTCTAGCCAGGAAGACTTTCCTGCTTTTCAATCTGATTAGACTAAGCCACTTTGATGCCAGCTGCAAGCTGATTTACTTCTGGGTTGGAGACTTGGTTATTGGTGTATTTGTTTTCTCTGCAGATGAATTGTCTGTCAGTTTTTCATGAGCACACTGGCAATTCCTCTCTGCTGGGACTCACCATTAAAAAGAAAGGAGAAAATAAAAATTAAAAGAGAATTAGAGGAAAAAAACAGAAAAAAAAGAATCCAACATGACTTGTGACTCACTCACAGGACATTTACTTTGAGTTAATTTCAACATTGATTTGTTGGGATACTGAGTGATTTCATGTTGTGAAAAAAGGAAGGAACTTGTATGAATTAAATTTTCCTCCCTGTTCAAGCCTGTCACCCACCTCCCTTTGGTGAGATCTAAGGAAAGACTGGGCTGGGTTGCAGCTGTGCTGAAAGGCAGGAGGGGCTGTGGAGGAATGCAGAGGAGGGAAAAGGATGAGGATGGGAGAGGGAACTGGACAGGTGTTAGAGGGTTAAATTGTGGTGCATTTGGGGCAATAACTTGTGAGGTGAGAAAAACCAGCCAGGTGCAGAGGCCAGTACTGGGGACTGGCCAGCAGGACAGGACAGGACAGGACAAACAGCTGAGTGTGGCTGCCTTCACTCCCAGGCCATCCCAGGGGAAGCCTTGACCTGGTAGATGGCACTATGTACTTTGGGTGCAGGGTGAGGGGGTTCTTCTTCCTATATATAATTCTGTTTCCTTTGTCTCACCTTTTTCTCCCTGCCTCTAAATAAATTACTCCTACTTTTTTAGTCCCAGCTCAGAACCAAATGGCCAGACTTTTGGGTTCAGTCTTCCTTGGGGCTTGTGCATGTGATGGAGTGAGGATTCTCCAATGTTAACCTGTGTCTTGGTGGCTGGTGGGGAACTCCTGGCCAAAAGATGAACTATATAACCTAAAGATACATCCATGTGTGTAGAAACCCACCTTGTTGGGTTCTCTGCCAGAACAGCACAGTCCTTACCTGCCAATTTTTTTTTACCTAAAATCTTCTGTCCTTTACCCAACTGTGCTTCTTTTATGTATTCCTGGACACTTCTGAAACATTAAAAACAGTCCAAAATCTTCCTTGGCCAAAAAAAGGAAAAGTTTGTGATTCTCACAGCAGATATTTGTCCATTCCCTCAAAACCTGAGTCAGCCTGGGTTGGCCAGGAACTTGACAGCCACACTTCTCTGCATCTCCATCACAATCCAGTCCACATGCCACACATGCTGGTGGCCACTACAGATGAAATGCTGCTTTCTGATCTGGAGACCTCACTTAGCACTTCCAGTAGTATGAATCCATTGCTGGCAGTAGAATGAGCCCTGGCTGAAACAAGTCCATGGAACACTTGGCAACTCTCATGGACAAAAGCCTCCTTTTTCTCTTTTACTCCAGTTTCACATTGAGACCTTCTAACTGATTTATACCACTACAAATGAGAGGAGAAGACACCCTACAGGTTATGGTTCTGCTCTTTCCACCAAGGTGTGACTTGGTGTCCTTGGGGATGAAGCTGCTGCAGCTAAGGACATGGTGGGACTGGCATTTACCTACTTGGACTGGTCCTGGCACCTGAGGCACTGGAAAGTGATCTCCCTTCTCAGGCTGCAGTGTCAGCAGGGGAAGTTTTAGCAAAATCTTCTTGAAATTGCCAAGTAGAGTTGATTAAAAAACAAGCAAACAAACCAAAACCAAAACCAAACCAAAACCAAAACAAAACAAAACAAAACCCACAAACAAACCAGAACCCCAAAAAAGGAACTTCCTCTATTTCTAATGTTTTAATTCTGAAGTATTTCTCTTTTCCATTTTCTCAATTCCACCCCATGTTTCTAAACACAAAAAGCATTATGGGAATAGCCACCAACATTTGTTATTTCTCAAATACAGGGGATGTGACACGTGATCTATTTTAACAGAAATTTCCTTACACTTTCTATAAAAATGCATTTAAATAATATTGGTAGAGATCAAAAATTATTTCCTGGTCAAAACCCATTCCAAAGGTCTACTTGCCCATGCTGCCTTTTGGAGGGAAGAAACTGCCCTCCTATCTATTATCAAGTCTTCAATTTGAGGGAAACACCTGCACAATCTGAACAGGGAAATCTGGCAGAACTCCACTTCAACCTCCTCGTGTCTCAGTGTTACTATTACAGCCTGAGGTTAAATTCTGCTGGCAACACACATTTATGTTCTGGAAGCAATTTTTTTGTTAACACCTATGGTAGCTCTTAGTGTCAAGTTACTGAACATGACAATTAGTAGGAACCACAGCAGTGCTGCTCTCTTTTATGCCAGATTTCTACCAAGAAACTGAAAAGGGAATTAGCTACATCAAATGAAGAGAAAAAACATCATCAAAGCATCATTAGGAATGAGGAAAAAAGTGTCAGACTCCATGAATCCTGCTATAAATTTATTTGTGCTGTTGATTTTAAGTGAGTCATGCTTAGATATTACATACTCTGTATATATGAGTGCATATTTTAAAACAGAACTAAAAATTCTCTCCAGTCCTTCCTTTCCCCAAGACAGGACAAATTTTTGCCTATCTGCAACTTTGGCCTGGTACCTACACCCTCATACAGTTTTTCTTCAGAAAAGTCAATTTTTTTCCCTCCGGTCAAAGAATATTTGCTATGAGTTAAGCAAAAGTACTTTAAGTACCTCCTAACAGATAATGATGTTTTCAAGTTCAGCTCTCACCTCTCTGGACAAGTGAAGTATGGACATCAGACACCCAACAAGTGATTATGATATTTTTCATGGACACTTCAAAATTTGTCCCCTGTACATAAAACCAAATGGAGTTTCAGTCTGCTAACTGTACAACACCAATGCAATATTCTGCAGACCTCTGGAGCAGTGTTAATTACTGCACTGCAAACACAAGGTGAAATCCCCCTGCAAAAAAAACAAAAAAGGCTGCCTGGAATGACTGTACCTCAAAGTATGTGGCCACCAGGTACTGCTGTGCAGAGACAACAGAGGAATCCAGATGAGAGACTTCTAAGGATAAAGTTTCAGCCTTAACTGCTCAGTCTGTTTACGTGGTAGCAGGCATGAGCAGATTGGAATTGGGAAAGAAGATGCATTCAAGGAATTGGGAGCTGGACCCCATGAAGTAATCATGGCCCTAACCCTAAAACACATAACCTAAATATCTCTACATTTTAATCTTAGCATCAACATAAGAAGACAGAATCTGTGCTCCAGAGAGATGAATAATTCGCAGATTTCCTAATTAGGCAACCCTATTTCTAAAGAGAATTTGAGATGCATCTTTCCTAAAGAGAAATCACATCCTTCTTAGACAAGAAGACTGGAGGGACAGACATGTTCTGCTGCAGAGGAACTGGAATCAGATTGCACAAGCAGCATCAACAAACTCCATCTGTAATTGTCATCTCCCTGGTGGGCCACACTGTCAAAAACCTCCAAGGTCTGTCACGGTCTCTTTGCTCTCTGGCGAATAAGGATATTCATCAAAAAGCTCCAGGTTTCCAGCTCTCACACATGGGTGGCTCCACTTGGGAGCGAAAGGATACAACTGTATTTGAAGGTAGCCACATTATAAATCCAGCAAGAGAAGGGATTTTGTAATAAATAGGGAATATCTGAGACAAATGAGAAATAAAAAAGTAAAGAGCCCCCTCCAGTGTCACCACATACGTGATTAATGAGACTTAAGGAATTCGCCAATAGACTCTCCAAGCAACTGAGTTCTGTTTCAATGGCATGCAGTCAGGTTGGATTTGTAGTCAGAAATCCCAGCTGTACTTGATACCCAGGACTATCCCATATATGTGAAAAGAATTACACGCAACTCAGCTAAGAAAAAAAGGAATTGCCATTCAAAGACTGGATATATTTAAGGCCAGGATATTGCTACGGGCATTTTTTTGCCTTCTAACAGTTTGTCTCCCTCTTCTTTTAAGAGGAATGCAGGAGAAACAGAAAGAACTGAAGTTATTTAACAGTTATATATTTACAGTGATCCTGAGAAAGGCTGAATTTGGGTGGTACAAAAGGGAATGAATGAATGTTTCAAAGGGAATGAATGTTTTAAAAGAACAAAATGCAAATACAGTGTGGTGAAAAAATCAGATCATGAAGTCCTGTCTGCTTGGCTTTTCTCTTGTTATCTATCTTGCATGCTTAGCTTCTCCTTGAACCTGATCTCACCCTCAGTGGAAAGAAGACACACTTTCCCCAGGTATGTTATTTTTCAGACTGTTGGCTTCAGATCTGAAAAGTCCCCTGTGTGTCTTACAGATTGGCCATCTTTCCATGTGTTGGAGGCCTCACACTGGCTCTTTGAGGTTGAGGCAGTAAGACTGAAGACTAATCGACTTCACATCTGTAGCAAACTTAAGGAGAGAAACCTGAATAAATATTTCAAGGGGTGGATAAAGTAGGATTTTTACAATTCTGGACCATTTCTAATACCCACTGAGATCCCTGGCTGTTTTAGTGTGAAGCCAGAAGTAAACTAAAGCTGAGATCTTTCTCAATCGTGGTTGTTCCATCTCTATTTCAAAACAATATTTTAAAACAATTGAACCATACGGTCTCTTTATAGATGGTTTACATTTTTCTGCAGTCAAAAATGTATTGCTTACTCCTTATTCATTGATAATATGATATAATGATCATATCTTAATAGTCGGATAAGAATTAACATATAAACTAGGGATAGTACCTAGTGCAAAAATCAAGAATCTACATGTTAGCACAATTCAGAGAGGGCTACAGTGGTTGTATGTGGTTTGGATGGAATGTTCTGTGAGGAAAGATTATGTTTAGTCTGGCAAGGATTCACTTGAAAAGTGGTTTAATGATAGTATACAAAACACAGACAACTGAAATCTGGACAAAAGACAGAAGTATTAGAGAACCTAATTTCTTCAAATACTGTAAGATGATTAAAGTAAAAAAAACAACTAGATCTTATTCTAACAGACAACTGCTGGTCTTGTGTAGCCCTTTAGCCTTTTAAAAATAACCAGGAGAATTGCAGAACAATTAGTAGAACAAATATTTGTTCTTACGAAAAGCATATTGAATAGATTTGGAACACAGGATGCAAGTAATTATTAGAGTCAAAATAGGCTAATGTTCTCCCGATGCTATTTGTAAAGCAATTTGAGTTTCATTATTAGAATGTGTATTTAACATATCATTTTGAATCTCATTACATGCTATTTGGACTAAACTTAATAGGATTATTATTTTTGGCATTCATGGTCAAGCAATATCCATAAACAATGTTTCCGAACCCTTTAATACAAGAAACAGGCCTATGGTGTCAAGAAATGTGCAGACTTCTCTGCATTTTTAACAGCACACTTATAACATGCTTTTCATTCCTGTATTTCTAGGAATATTTGAGAAAGTGTCACTTTTAAGGTATTACTTGTCCCTCTCTCTACTTAAATACTCTGTCTTTTCTTGATCAGAATAACCATGGCTTGATTAAAACCTTATTATATTATTTATTGCCCCTGGTTATGGTTCATTTTGAAATTTTTTCTAGCACATTTCTGCAGAATGACTTAATGCTTATGAGGTGATGCAGAAAAAAAACATTAGCACTCATCTTCTTCTAAAAGGACAAGCAAAGGAAACAACTTCAATCTTACTTCTCAAAGATGAGAAGTCAGTTTGTCTCCTCCCCACCTCTAGCATATTTTCTGCTGTTCACTTGCAAAGCCCCCATGGCTGTCAGCAGGATGCCCCCCAGTCTCTGAACAGTGAGACAATATCAACAAAGATATCTGAGACCAACCTTGAGGAGCCCAAAGCCAGAACAAGGTGAAAGCTGCCCTGCTCTTCTGATATGAAGCCACTGTGCAGATAGCAACAAAGCTGAGTGTTCTTCCTATTTATCCACTGGGGATCATACCCATTGCTTCTCCCAAGCTATGGGCCAGAAAAGTGGGAAGCAGAGAGCTGGGAAGCAGAGAGCTGGAGAGCAGGAGCCAGAACTAAGGCACTGCTTCCTGTGCATGAGGTCTGCAGCCACATGTGAGATCAAACACAGGGGGAAAGCTGTGACAAAATCAACTCATACATGAAAACTGGGCATGCCTTCTATTTAAGGCTGGATGTCCATCATGTGTTGATGCTACAAATGGCCAGTGAGCTGCAAGATGAACATTTATGAATGGGTAGGTAGACATAGCATCACAGAATCACAGGGTGGCCTTGGCTGGAAGAGAACTTTAAGACCACCTAGTCCAAATCCCCCAGATCTCCCACTAGATGAGGTGCTCAGAGCCTCATTCAGCTTGGCCTTGAATATTTCCACCCACGACTTCTCTGGCAACCTGCTCCAGCGTCTCACCACCCTCATCACAAAAAATGTATTCCTCATGTGCAATCTAAATCAGTTCTAAACCATTGCCCCATGTCCTGTCACTAAGGGCCTTGGTAAAAAAGTCTCTCTCCATCTTGCTTACAGGCCCACTTCACACAATGAAAGGCTGCAATAAGGTCTCCCCCCTAGGCCTTCTCCAAAACTTCAAAAGCTTGCTTTCTCCATACCCCACCACTCTCTGCTTGCTCTCCATCACCCATCCCATAGCACCTCTTTTGAGAAAGGCTGAAAAATCACTTCTGTCACTTGCTTCTGCATCACGGCAAGAATCTAACTTAGCCAGCTGGGAATCTGCCACGTTCCACTGGAGATGCCAAAGAAGAACACACAACTTGGACAGAATAAAGCTTTTGTAATATACCAGCAAGAAATGTTTAGTGGTTTGGTCCCTGTGAAGTGTGTCCTGATTGCCCTGATAATTTGTGCTGAAAAGAGGGAATGAACCTCCTGACAGGATGTCAGATGGAGCCCTCTTTACAAAAGATTGTATTTTTGCTTCTTTTATCCATATTTTTTTAACTCAGGGTGGTGTCTGTGGCATCCACAAACATCTGCCATTGGATTGGAGGAGGAAAGAAAAGAAAACCTGAATATGTGTAACAATATGATGAATTTAACCATTAATATGGAGTCAGAAGAGGAACTGAAAACGCCTCACTAAATAGTTGGTGCTGTCTGACATAATGTATACCAGCCTCATCCCAGTGATTTGCTTAGGAGTTTTTCTTCCTTTAATCTTTCCTTGACTGACCCTTTGTGCTAAATTACAAGCTCTTTGGGAGAGGGACTGTGCAAATGTTTAAGGAACACCTACTGCAAGAGGGTCACAAATATGACTTGGAAGCATGTAAGAAATAATGAAGAAAAGAAGAATGAGAATTGGGCTCTTGAAATGGCATTGTTCAACCTTCAGTACCCCACAAAGATACAATTGAAAGTAACTAAATAGTAAGCTTAGTCCCACAGGTCTGAAAGAATTCCTGAAAGAATTTCCAGCCTCTTCAGAACAACAAAGGAAGCTGCCAGTCTGGCATGTAAGGATAGATTGGTGCCTGGTGGAAGTAAATTCCTGTCTGAGGCAAACATTTCAATTACATGGCAGGAAATCCTACAGCAAAGGAGTTTCTGCGACATTCAGGAAGATTATAAGGGCTCGACTTTATGTCTTCCCCAGCAGAGAATGCTGAGAATATTTCTCCTGCTTCTCTGAAAATCAAAAGGGTGACACTGTTTATTTACTGCATTTTATCCTTCAACAGGTCCTGTGATAGGAGACTGTTCCCAGGTATCAATGAAATGCAGGTCATGATGAAACTGCATGTAAGTAAAGAGGAGGCAGGGGGGAGAGATCTTCCACCTCCTCTGAAACTACACAGGAGTCAGACTGCAATGGAGCAACTAAAAATTGGCCAAGGATGTGAAGTTTAGTAATTTGTTGTTTCTCACAGTTTGCTATTAGACTCTTGGGGGAGAAAGCTTTGCAACAGCTGATGTTTTCATCAGAAAATTTTAATTGCTCTATACTAAAATTTAGGGTTTTGCAATTCAGTGCAAGCTTTCAATTAAGTTAAAAAGAAGAAAAAAAAAGGTGTGTGTTTTTTAAAATTATTGTTGTATTTCAGCACAATGAATAACTGAAAAATTAAGAATTGCCACAGAACTATGTTGTGCTCAGCTTGAGCTTTTGTCTTACATTTGAGACATCCCTTCCAGAACAGAATGCTAATTTGGTCAGTAACTTAATTGGATTAATGTGCTTCCTACTGAATTCTCATGTGATTTTGGGAAGAACTTAATTACTTGAGAGAGTGCTTTTTCAACACTGTTTTGGCATAAATTTGCATATGTAACTAAATAGGACAGAAACCAAGGCAAAAAAATGGATTGTGGATTTATGTGATTTATGGAGAAAAGGAGAACACTGTGATGATCCTGTCTGACTCCCTGCAACTATGGGCCAGCATGGGAAAATAGGACAAAGAAACAAAAAGTGGGTTAAAGACAGCAGTTTGCAATTTTACTTTTTGAAGTAAACCTTGCAAGTTTACTTCTCCTTTTCCATTCAATAGCAAAACTGGACATAAGTCAAAAAAGGCATCTCATCATTACATGGGAAAAGCTGTAATCAAGCTTGTTATTAAATATTAATTTTTCATCTCAATGAGAACTGGATAATGCTCATAAGAGATGTTTCAATAGGAAGTGCTTGCCTATAAAGAGTTTTTATCCCACTGTGAATCAGTGGAATATATATATATGAATTAGCAGAAAAATATGACCAGCAAAACTGGTGCAGCCCCTTGAGGAGATCCCTTGAGGTGTGTTTAATGCTGTTTATACTGCAGGACATTTAAACTACAGGTTTTTATCTCTCTATCTATCTCTATCTCTATCGTTCACCCTGCAGATGCTATAACAAATAACACCCTGTCCTGACCCTGTTAGTCCCACTAAGATTTGCAGCACATCCTACAGTGAGGTTAGGGAAAGTCAATGTATCTGTGTCACCACCTGGGCAGGGCAACCCAGGGAGATTCAGGTTGGACTCCCTTGCTTTCTAAACTCCTTCTCAGAGACGAGCCCAGGTGAGGCTGGATCCAACCTTTGTCTCAGACCTGGCCCTTCCAGGGAGAGTGATTAAAATGTCACGGTCCAAGGAAATGCTTGGCCTTCCAATACCCCTTCATCAGATTAAGGTGAAACGATACCCAAGGTCTGTATTATAATATTAGACCTAATTAAAACTATATAAAGAATACTGTTATCTCAGTGTGGTCATAAAGACTATTTTGATCACAAAGGACACAACACATACACGTACAAACTGCATGACCTGAGAAAAATCATGGTTAGGGCTTGTGTTACTTAATTATTTTAGGAAGGAAGAGAGAGACCGAGAAACAGAGAGAATAAGAGAAGTAAAGTTAGAGAGCTAGACAACAGCAAATCACCAGTCCTGGATCCAGTGTTGGGACAGCCAGCAGGGGGGAGTTGGTGTCAATGAGGCTCCCCAAGCCCATCATCACAGCTCCTCTTTTTAAAGGCTTGTTTCACTTAAACAATGGTTTTGCAAGGATGAGTAAGCTTGGTTAAGACATGATACCATTGAGCAACTGGAGTGGACCTCCTCCCCCTCTGTTCCTCCACTGTTCTCTCAGCAGCCCAGGGGCCATATGCAGCCATCATCGTTGTCTCCATCTTCTCAGGCAGGCCCTCGGGGATGCAAATGAGGCTTTGCTCCAGGGCTTAGAGGGCTGGTCCCTCACAGTCTGTCACCTCTGTCCTGTCTTCACTGATTTCTTAAGGCACCTTGTTCCAAGTGCAAATGGACAAATGGTATTGGAAAGAGGGGGACTAGATTTATTCTGTATCTCTGCAAGGTGAGATTTTTAGCTGTAGAGCTCTGTTCACAAACAAACTCTTTTTCCAGCTTTCAAGATGCTAGTTTGGAGGAAGGCAGAGAAGTGGAAATTTGGGGGAATATATCATGCAGTTAATGTTAATTTAAATTACCTAAGGGGAAAATGAGTGAAAATAAATAGAGCAGATACAAAGAAAGCACAAAGGTTAATCAGAAGTAGAAAGGCTTTGGAGTATTTATGAATATGAATAAAAACAGCTTTCATATGTAATTAAATACATAGAATATTTGTGCTTAGAAAGCAAAACCATCACTAGAATAGATTTAGAAACAACATTCATATCACATAAAGTGTATAAACTTTAATAGCCTTTTCATATCAAACCTGTTTTTTAGAAGAACCCACTCAGAGGTAACAGAGCCTGCACAACAAGGAGTGTTATCTCTGCATGAGAGAAAACAGTACCACACTTAGAGAAAAGTCCTGGAGTCAGCCAGCCTGCAGTCTTTGCCTGTCTAAATCCACCCATCATTAGTATGAGAGGAGCAAGCAGAGCCCCTGGGCTCTGCTGGGGACACAGGTGAGACTGTACTGAAGGTAAAGGCAGTCTGAACAACTCAAGCTAACCCTCAGTAAAAAAACACTAACATGCCAGAAATCCAGAGCCTGGGTTCTATACATGCTGGTAATGTAGGAGAAAGCAAAAAGTATGAGGCTGCCAAAAGGCATAAAGTAGAAACCACAGTTTGCTGAGCAGTCAGGACTATTTTCACACTTTACCTTTTGCTTCAGCTGCCCATGCCTCAGCATGTTTCACCATGTTATAAAGCAAGGTTTCGCCCATGGGTAGTGTTTGTCTTTCAGGTTAGATACTGCTCCAGCTTGGATTGCAGCACCTGAACCATCCTGCTGACCTCATGGGACACTGCATGACCACAGCTGGGCACCAAAATCATATAATGATCCGGATCAGAAATCACTATAGCCAGAAATAAAGGTGTATCCATCTCAAACTAACAGTTGTTTGTTTTTTTTCTAATGACTGCTTGTAGCCATAAGCCAAGTAAATACATTTGCTCATCCCACTCCTCATTTGAAATTCAAACTCAAGGAGTGTGTTCCCAGAACCCCTCATAAATAATGAGGGAGGTCAAACAGTGTGTCCATCTGAAGACCTGCCTCACTCTCCCTACAAGGGGAAACGACCCTTGCTGATCGCAGCAGTTTAGAGAAATCTGTTTCTGCTACCCTGGGATCTGCAGAGGGGTACCCTATCCATAACACAAGCCCAGCTTTGACAGGAACTGGCAAGACACAAGAAAGCTGGGTGGCCTTCCAAGTGGACACAGTCTGTGTTTGCAGTTTATGTTGCCATTCAGTGAGAAAGAAACATAAATCAGTCATTTTCAAATGAAGCCACCAAATCAAGGGGTTTGAGTTTTATAAGCTTCTACAGACAATTGTGATCCCCCAAAGGACTCATGTCTTGGTGGGGGCTGTTTGAAAGGCACGCTCTGAGTGTTGTATTTCATTTTCTGCTAGTGCAATATATGCTGAGCTTTAATAGGCAGCAAGTAGTGAAGTGTAACTTCTACTTGCCATGGCCAAGAGCTTAGAAGCTATAGCATCCAGAGTCACCCCTTCTTCCTTGAAGAGTATGCTCTGGGATGTATGGCAAGTTGTCATTTTTTTGACAGTTTTGTGTTTTGGAGTCCTGGATTATTTTTGTTTGTTTGTTTGTTAAACACAGATAGTGGTCTATTAGAAGCTAGAACTGGGGAGCCTCTCAGAGCACTATCATGCTGCTAAATGAAATATTTTATTTATTTTATTTATTTTATTTATGTAAACTATTTCCTTTGATAGAATGGTTGCTCATGTTTTTAAAAAGACAAAAGTGTATTTTAGTCCATAGCAAGGCTCTGCAGTATTGGTTCTCAAAGAAGGCAGCTCCAGTTTGGTTATGCTGGTATAACTTGGTCAAAGAGCTGGTCTGGAGTCTTACACTACAGTTATATTCAGCCAGTAGCTAGTCTGCAAATGGAGCTTAAACCAAGTATTAAATATAGATCATCCATCAAACAGTTTAAATAAACTGCAACTAGGTTGCCAGGTAACAAGAATCATAGAATTGTTTTGGTTGGAAAAGACCTTCAAGATCATCAAATCCTACCTAGCACTGTCAAGTCCACCAGTAAACCATGTCCCTAAGCAAGTATGCACATATAGACGTATACACACCCTACATATACTAAAACTAAGTGATGCTAACTTAATTTTTAATCTCTCAGACTGCATAATAATGCCTATGCAAGATTATTTCACATATACATTAAGTTCCTGATAGTTCATCAGCTTTCCTGGATGGTAACCCTGTTGTATTGCTAGGGGTTCTTCTCTTTTTCGTGGAGTCTGATGGAGTGAATATCTTATTGACATTTATGAGGCAGCTTTTCTTTTCCTTACTTAAAAGCTGTCTTCCATGCAGGATTGACCATGCCAAAATACACACCTGATTTATGTGGTGGATTTGTTGTAGCACAATTGCCACTACACATAGTCATAAATGATGCAAGAAACCCATTAATATCTCAAAGTCAGCATTCAAACTGTTTATTTAGATGTAGCCAAAGCCTTGAGGTGTCTGGATAGATCCCAGCCTGCACAATGAGTTCAGCCATAGATCTGCCCAAGACAAACTCCTTCTTTGCTTCCAGGTGCTTTTCTACCACAGGAATTACTGAACACCTAAGCTGTCATTCAGTAACATTATGGAAATGTCCCAGTTTCCTTAGCCCTTGTCTGCTGAGTGTGGATGGCACCAGTTTAGCCCATCAAAGCTGTGGAATGAGATTTTCCACTGTGCTCATTTCACTGGACTGGTGTGTAATTCTGTCCAGAAGAAAATAAATCTTTCTAGAATAATCATTTAGCTCAACAAGCTTTAATCCAGCAGAGCAGGCTGGCATCACCTACTTGCATAATAAATCCATGTCTAACAAATAAATGTCTAAAGGGGACTTGATGGCCATAGAATCACATTAACAGGGGTCAGGGTTTTACATCAACGCCTCTGAGAGCCTCCTCCAAAGCAGTAGGCTGCTTTTCAGGTCTACTGTGGAGGTTTTGCTTTCTTACACAAGCCAATGTGGTTCACCTCAAGGGAAAAGAAAACAGATCATCTGATCGCTCGCAGCAGGTCTGCTTGCCACACTGCTGAGCAGGAAGGACTCGTGGAAATCCACCAGGTAGAAGGCAGCAAAATCTAACCCAGCAGGCTTTTCCCTGGAGCTGGCTCTGGGGACCAAGCCCTTCAGGGAATAACAAAATGGTGAGGGGAAAATGCAAAAAACAAAATGCAGAGAGATTAATTAAATAAAGGGCATCCTTCCAAGAAAACTGCAACAACTCTGTGAAATGCGTTTTCAACACCGCAAGACTCCTTCTCTGTTTGGTTTCACAGCAAAACGATTACATGGAAGTGTTGCCTTTGAAACTCCAGAGAAAGACACTGATGGATGTTACACAGCAGACCAGAGGCTGCCAAAACTAACAGATTTCTGTTTAGAGACCCTAAGAGTGGAATCCCAGTGAAGTAGCTGAGCTTGAAGAATAATTAGCCACAACCATAACAGAACCGTGAGCTACTCACCACTCAAATCTTGATGACTCCTCTGTCGTTCTAAGTGACATTGATCTTGCAGGTTGCTGAGAACAGACTGAACACGAAATGAATGGCTGAGCAAAAAAGCAGCCACATGAATAAGATGCAAAAAAGTTCATTTGTTATGATATTCAAAAAAACTGTCAACATCAGTGAGCACCGTTTTACTTGTTCCCACCCTTTAAACACTTAAGGCAAAATTAATCTAAATACAACCTCACTCATTCTGGTGGAGACACCACCAGGGGTAACTGTGGCAGAGAAGTTCTCATTTCATCATCAGGGATTAACCCAAAGGCTTTTATTCTGCATTCTCATTACCTGGGCAAAAAGGAACTTCTTTATCCATTTTTGTATACCTTAGGAGAATTTTTGCTAACACATGCCATTTTTTTCCCTAAAAAGACCCCAAACAACCATCAGCAGAAATCCAGTTTGTACAGCAAATGACCTACCATTTCATTTGCTGTGCTTTCTGCATCTGCTGTGTGTGCAATGGCAGAGCAGCAAAGTGCCAACAGTTAGTTTCCAGTGGTGATCCCACATTGGCTGTGATCAGTAAAGTTATACTTCTAATAAAGCACCTTATAAAAAAAAAACAGCAACAAACCAAACCCAAACCAACAAAAAACCTTATAAAAGCTCCTAAAACCCAGGACTACCTTTTTGGTTCTTCAAGGACAAAGGCTGACAGACTAGAAGAACATGCAAAGAGACATTTTCACAATATCCTCACATATTAATGATAATTCACCACTGAAAAGATAAGGGTCTCTTATGTCTGTGTTTCTGCACTGTTTCTATTGATTATTTTTCTCTTAAATGTTGTTTGTAAGCAAGTAAGCACCTGCTCTTCACTTTCCAAATACTGGATTGATTAAAAACAATATTAAAAATAAACATTTAATAAATCTGAAATTTAAAGCCTATAAAAATGTGAATTGGGTAAAACAAAAAATCAGGTAAAATTAAATTATGCAGAAAATAAGTGTGAGATTTTCTAACACTTGTACAGAATCTTTACTTAGGACTTTTAAGGGAGACACCTTAAGAATAATAAAAGCAGCCAGATCTAGTTAAGTTGTCATGGGCTTTTTGTAGAGATGAAAATCTAACAGTAGGGTAGTATTTTATTGAATTTAGTCTACTTTTTATTGTACATATTTCAGCCAATTGCCATTTTGACCATCCTGGCCACCCTTTTTGACAATTCAGTTTTTCTGTAATTTCAACACATCAAGAGAGCAAACTTGGAAAAATGCCTTTCCCACCAAAACTACCCACAAATTGCAGAATCAACACTGAACTATTTTGTAGTGATTATTCCAGTGACAGGATTTGAACTTAACATCCTCTGATCCAGGGGACTGAGATAATGTATTCACTCTTTATGAAAATAAAACCCAGTAATGTCTACAGGAATTACCCTCTTTGTAGGCTGAAACAATTATATGAAATGGTTTCCTTGTCAGCTGTAGGAACAGTAGTCCTTTTGACACCACCATTTTTTCTAATGCTGTCAAATATCAGTGTAAATGGAAATATTAGGATTCAGCACTACAGCCTCAGACTTGCTGACTTGTGTCAGGATAACTGTACAATTCAGTGAAAGCATCATCTTTCTCTCTGAACTGTTACTCCATTTTATACAGCAAGTATTTGTATACTGTGACCTCTGTAATAAAATGAATAACAATCCAGGCTCCAGAAAAGTCTTCCTTCAGGTCAGATGGAAGTGGAAATAGAGTTCTGTGCAATATCTCAAGGGCTTTGCCACTTGACATGCTGCACAAGTTTCTGTAAGCAGACTAATAAGTCCTGCCACTTGTTTTAGAACTGATTTTGATATTCCAAGGCTTTCCCATTGCAGATACACATGGGAAGGCCCTTGCTCCCTTCAGCAATGTCTGGAGACTTCAGCATAAACTTGGCAAGACTGGGACCCTCAGCTGCACCATTAGCACAGGGTTTATCAGTGGAAACAATTATGGAAATTACTGAGCACATTCATGTGACCTAGGCAGCATAGTGGCAGAATAATATCTCCTCTATGTTACAGCTCCTATTTTAGCATCACAATGACTATAATACATGTTTTACTCCTCCTTAGCTTCAGAAAGCCTCTTGCTGTAAACAGCAAGTGCACAAATTGCTCCCTCACTGTTGATAATCCCCTTTTCAGCTGCCTTTAATCAGTAGCTGGCTTAACCCATTAATCTTCTCTGTGAAAGAGGAGCCATCCAACCTTCCAGCTCATTTCCTCCAGATCCCAGAGGACTACCAGTCCTTCCAGGAGCTTCTTCCTCTGATTTCTCTTGGCAATTTCTCATAGCAGCTTTTTCCTGATGTAGCTATTTAAAAACCTTTCTGAATCTGTGCTCAATAAAGATGGATTTAAGCTGTGACAGGAACAAGGTCTGTTTTTACACAAAGATGCAGCCAGCACCTGTGCAGTCTAGAACTCATTGATCTAGCTATTAAAAAAAAAAAAAGAAGGAAAAATGTAATTATTCTTTAAATCTACAGGAACAACACAGACATTAGGAAAACAAATCTGCTTGAAGTTGAAGAAAATGCTGACAGAAGAATAAATGGATATAAACTCACTTCAAATAAATTCAGGTAGCAAATGAGAAACAATCCAACTACTTGGAGTAGTTATAATAGTAGTAGTAATCTTTGGAGTGGAGCAATGTTGAAATGGGGAAGCTGGAATGCAGGCAATTACTACCTTCACTCAAGAGTTTCTGATTTCATGAACAGAGCTCTCTGATGGGATTGCCTATGACAGCAGTGGGCTTCATAGTGTCTTTCAGACCTTTTTCAGACCCCTTCACTCAGGTTCACTACTTCAACAGTCATCATCACCATGCTCCCCCATGTAGCTGAGGAAGGACAGAACTGATGTCAAGAATGAAGTCTTCCCATATTTTGAATACTGTTTTTCAACTTGCTTGTCTTCTCATTTTGTGTAATTTTTGGTCACCTTTTGCAGTATATGTGTCAAAACTCCTTCTACAGAAAGAGAACTGAGAAAGGACTGTCACTGATTTGTGTAACAACTGACCCTGTCTCTGCCAATTTCTGTTCCCAGAAAACAGGAAAGCAGAGCCACTTTCAAAAGAAGCTTTATTACAGCTTAATTTTCTGTTAGCTAGGTAATTACATTTCCAAAATCTATCTGAAACCTTTCCATATTGCAGTGTTCAGTTATCTAGCCAGAGGACACTGGAAAGTGATAATTAGGTGCTAAACAGCAGCCCTGTTCCTGCAGATGGCCCTCCTGCCAGCCCTTTAACACTTGCTCTAGTGCTAAAGCTATGAATAATGCGGTTTTCAACACCACTTAGGTGCTTATAAATTATCAAACAGTTTGAGAGCAAGGCCCTGCCCAGATGGGAGGGTTTCACTGCTGGGGCCATGGGAAGTGATCCCTGACCTGCGGGACCCAGAACCATCTCAACTAGGGAAGGGTGGGACAGGTTTGTTGGTGAAGTGGCTGGATTTCCACAGCAGCAGAGGGACCCCTGGACAAATCAAGGGTGATCGTTCCACACTTCCAACTGCCTCTTTCTGAAATGGAAAGCTAAGTTATTTGTGGGATTAAGTCTTGAGATCCACCTCACATGTGTCCCAAGCTTTATACAGCCAGACAGTGTTATCCTGTGCAGATACAGTTGTCTAGACAGGTAAATTCCACTTGTCCTCTTCCCTCATTATTAAATGCTCCTTAGGTTGACTTCCTTAAATCCTTTCTGAAGCAATGCTAAGCCAGAAATGCTACCTGCCAGCCAGTAAAAGGATGTCAAGAGTTATAATTCTTCTGGACTATGTATGTTATACTCACCTCCTTAGTTTATAGCAAATAAATTCTCCACTAGAACAAAAATCTACAGTTTAAATCAAAAGCACCCAAAGTACTTCAGCATCTAAATTCCTACCTGGCTGCTAGCAAATGTTTTGGACATCCTAAGAGAGCAGACATAAAGATGTTATATCAAAAGTGCCCCTTTGTGCTAGACACACAGAGTCCTTTCCCAGGGCTAGAAATTGCTTGGTACTTTATGCTTCTTGGCCCAGATGCCTCCTACCTAGGTAAAATTTGCCATGGAAGACACATGACCTCTATAAGTGACCTACAGAATTCCATTTTAGTGGGTAGCCCAAGGAGAATTTCTCACTTATCTTCTTCTGGAAGAAACAGCCAAATGCCACACAAACGAGCATATGAACACTTACAGCACAATTGTCTTTGATAATCAAGGTTCTCTGCTGGCAGCCAAACATCTCACATACTGCAAGTCTTCTCTGGAGAAATGAAAACAAACAGTTAAGGAAAAATGACTTAAGAAAAAAAATTCAGCAAAACTGGAGCAAATGGTTTAAAGCTCATCTTTCTCTGTAAATAAAGTGAATGAGATGTTTCAGTGAAGTCCTCATCTTCAGCAGAGGTTCAGATGATTGAAACCATGACTAGAAAATGTTGAGTAGGGAAATTGTTCTACAAATGCCTTTTTTCCTTTCTTCTTGTCCCCTTTGTATATGCATTCCTCAGGAAAAGTGCTGGGTTTTGTGGCAATGGGATTTTGCAAGTACAAATATTCACCTATGCCTTAACAGAAAGAGATGCTTGAGATACAATGTAAGTGGTACTAGTGTATTGGAGTGGTTGAGCAAGTTAGTTCTGTGCAAAGCCACTGAATGATTCAGGATTTATACACTCTGAGAAAAAGGAACCTTTTCTCATCCTCTATAAACAGACTTTAGAATCCAGTGCATGTATTCTCATTTTTATTCTAGATATTTTATATATGATACGCCAATGTCAAAAGATCTTGAAATAAGTATAAGGGGTGTCTTTACACTTCCAGAACATTTCTAAGACATTTTCTAGAATATTTTATAATACAGAGGCTGTGAATCCTCATCACTGTTAAGTTTTAGAACAAGCATCCGGCAGGGATTGCACAGCTAGAGCAGATGAGATGACATTTGCCAGTTACAGAGTTTGTGGCACCTTGTTTTCTTCACACAGAGAACATGCAGAACCTCTGCTTGGGTTTGCTTTTCATACTTGCACACACCTAAAGAGAAAGTATTTCAAGAACCTGGAAAGGGAAGCTGAATGGCAACAGCAACAGTCTACGATTTCCATTAACCAGCCATCACTGTCCAATCGCCTTGCTCTGAATCAGGTACTATGGGAGGTATTTGCAGATAACTCCTGATTGACTTTCTATTTACCATTTTAAAAGGTGATAAAATGGCTGGAATCACAGTAAGTGAAGCTGTCAGGTACAGGCTTCCTGTGACTGATTGACACGAAATGCTTTTTAACAACACATGTAAGGCAGATAAAGCAAAAAAAATTAAAGTGTTAAAAAAATTAAATATTTAAAGTTGTACAATGAAGGTATCCCTGCTGGTTTTTCACAGTTGAACAAGATAATAAAGATGAGGAAGAGAATCCATTGAAAAGTGGCAGAGATGGGTAGTAGAGTTGCCAATCTACTAGGAAGGAAAAAAATATATGCTGATTTAACCTGAACAATGACCTGGACCTTGTATTTTGTACCTTTTCTGCACATTCCAGTATTAACATAATGCCTAATACACGACCCAGATTGGAATTCTGAGTGTGGATTTAAGCTGCAAAGACATTTTGCATTTTTTTAAAATCATTCAGAAAAAATAACATTTAAATGAAACATGAGGTTTGGGGTTGAACACCAGGTTTTAGTGCAGAGGCTAAAAATAACTGTCCTATCTACTGGGCTGGGGTTTCAGAAAACATTGCCAATTTATGATCATTGTTGACTACAAACTGATACCATGAAAGAGTTGTTAAATTTCCATCTGTGGATACATTTCTAACCTTCATAGGAAAAGGCATTGAGCAATATGGTCTAGTTTTGGATTCAACCCTTCTCTGGGCAGGGGATGGGACCAGATTATGTCCATGTCTAGATTATTATGCCATTTTATGGGTGGTAAAGTATAATTTCTAACCTGCTTCTTTTTATTTATCATAACTTGGAAGGAATTTATGAACTTTGCTTGCCCTTTGGCTTGCAAACTTCTAATCAGACTTGCTATTCAGAAGTACTGCTTTCTCTCATGACTGTTGATATTAGGGGCAAGACTTGTGTGAGTGACCTCTTCTTTTTCAAAACCTTTTAAGGGGCAGCTACCTGGATGCATGGCCAGCAGGGTCCTGTGAGCCTGAGAGGTGCCCAGACCCCTGATGGCAATAGCAAGGCAGCAAGGTCCCAGGTATCAATGGAGTTTCTGCAATTCTCCATGCGTGAGCTCTCGTCTATTGCAAATCAAATGGGATTTAGCTTTAAATGCTTTGTCCCTAACAGCCAGGCTGCATTCCATGTGCTACTAGTATGTTCCCAGTCAGTGGGACCATCTCAAATGTATTGTAGATTGTCAAGGAACAGTCACATGATGATCTACCTGAGCCTTCCTGTGATTCCTTCTGAACTTGGACTACCTTCACCATATTAATCTCCTTTATTATTAATCTGCTTTAAAAAGCAAGAGTGACTGAGTAATCACTGAAAGGTAATCAACTCCCAGAGTGGTTATCAGAATGTCTGCTCTGCCCTGGGGAGGCCTCACCTGGAGCCCTGTGAGCAGTTCTGGGCTTCCAAGTCCCAGAAGGACAAGAAGCTACTGGAGAGAGTCCAGCACAGGCCACTGAGATGCTGAAGGGGCTGGAGCATCTGCCTGTGAGGAAAGGCTGGGAGAGCTGGGGCTGCTCAGCTGAGAGACAAGGAGGCTGAGGGGAGATCTGATCAGTGCTGATCAATATCTACAGGGGGTGTCAGGAGGATGGGCCAGACTCTGCTCAGGGGTGTCCAGGGACAGGACAAGGGGCAGTGGGCACAAACTGGAGCACAGGAGGTTTGACCTGAATATGAGAAAATCCTTCTTTACTCTGAGGGTACCAGAGCCCTGGGACAGGCTGCCCAGGGAGGTTGTGGGGTCTCCATCCCTGGAGACATTCCCAACCCTCCTGAACATGTTCCTGTGGGATCTGCTCTAGGTGATCCTGCTCTGGCAGAGGGGTTGGACTAGATGATCTCCAGAGGTCCCTTCCAACCTTGACCACTCTGATTCTGTAACTCTGAAAAGAAGTCTAAGCATCAGTAAGATTAGCAGTTTGGCTCGGTGGAGGCTCCAGGGTGCAGTTCAGGCCCCTTGAAATCTATAAAAAGACTCTGGGAACTAGATGATGCCCTAAATGAACAAGGGCTGTTGTTCCACCTATTGAGTGACATTAAGTATTCCCAAAGGGTTTTGTTTTTTTCTTTAAATTAGATTAGAATCAGTTCTTAAATCACTAAATTGTGTGGAAATTTCCCATTCCAGAAGTAAGCAAATATTCAAGTATATATATTTTACTTAGCAGCTACCACAGAAAAATATACAGAGTGGGAATCTGTTAAATACAAAACCTAACTGGATATAAAAATATGTTCCCTTGACAGGTCTGTTTCCTTTAATAGAGTTTCATTAAAGAGGGCACCATTGTTTTATGGAATATTCTGTAGTTTAATATATAAAATAAGCAGCCATTTAATATCTCAAAAAGTTCAGTTTTGCATTGTATTTTAATTTTCATCACAATAAGTTTCTCTAATAATTCTCTGTAAAAAGGCTTCACTTTGCTTCAGTGCTTTCTTTGATCAGGTTTATTACCTCTGAGTTCATTTGAACTTATCCAATTCAGATAGGTGACAGGAAAGGTATAGTTCATTAATTAAGAGTTGAAGAGAACCCTAGGACTTGATATAAATCATAAGTTTGGGGGAAAAATGGGGTCAAAAGGGTGAAAGCTGGGGGATATTTGTTAAGGTTGTGACACAGTGAAAGAAAGGAAGGGAATTCCCATGAAGCAAAAAGAATAAAATTCAGAGAAGCCAAAGTGTTTTCACTTTATGTCTACTATAGTTATCCAATCAAAAACCTGGGCACAAGGAGGAACCTGCAGCTCTGAATTTACAAGTAAAAGCAGTATCTGCAGAAATGCCAAGAAAAAAATTTCCTTGTTTTGTCCAAAAGATGATGCTCCTCTGCCAGGCTGTAAGAATATAAATCAGCCAGCCCCTTTCTATGTTAAATATAGTTTCGTGTACATTGGGAATTATAAGACATCAGGCAGACCATTAAAAATAATTTTTCAGATTCATGAAAAATCACCCACATTCATTAGTTATCCATGACTATTTCCATAAATATGGCAATGTATGTCCACTGTATAGATATATGTGTTAGGCAAATGTATTGCAAATGCACAGTTTCAGGAATTAGGGCTGTCTAGAATAGTCCTGGAAACCAGGGACAGCTTTATTTTCATTGTTATCCTGGTTGATTCATCATTTAAAAAACGTTTAAACAGATAACATAAAATCAGCCTGAGTGCTGCAATTGTTTCTGCAGCTCTCTGTGTTCAGATACACATCAGCAATAGGGTGTGAAGGACAGTACAGAACATCTCAGGGATTATGGAAAGGACACAACACTACATGCCTAGTTTAGAAATGCTCCATTTCTCCTAATAAATAAATATTTGCAGCACAAATCTGCTTCCAAACTTCATAGCAGAAGGGAGATAAATATTCTACAATGTCAGAACAATTTATGTTTGAAATAGGTTTTGTAGGAGTGACCCTCCACCCTCTGATTCCAGACTGAAGGTCTCCTCAGCAATGTGCCTTAACTCACCTCTGGGTAACACAACTGATCCAGACCTGAACAGTCTTTTTTTTTTTTTGGTAGTGTTCTTTGTAGCATATCATACAATGTGATCATGGTTATCTCTTCAGGTCTTGAAGCAGCAAACCAGGAGGACACTTGGATACAGGTCCTCTGTGTCAGACCTGTCCAATCACAAGGTGGAACAGTTTAAAATGTTGCCAGAAAAAAAAATGGGACTTATTCACCCAATGCACCGTTACAAAATTCTTCCATTTGCACAGTCTCAAGCAAAGCTGCCAAATTTAAAAGGGTTCCAATTAAAATTTAATTTAGTTTATTAAATAATTTGGCAATACTTCATACAACATATCTGCCTTCTTGTTTCTCTTGTTTTGTTCTAGGCTTCTAAGATCAGTCTCCTTCATTTGACCTTCAGCTTGTCCAAATTCCAGGCAGCACTAAAGGAGGGATGCTAATGTCCTCCAGCTTGGACCTGACTCACCAAGAGGTTTGGGGTTTTCCACAGAGATGGTTTGTTTCCCATAAAAATGGAAAAGGCCATTTGTGGAAAAGGAAAGTGAAACCTCTCCACTCCTTCCACATGGGGCTGTCAAATAAATTAATGTTCCTGTCCCAGAAGGAGAATTAGGTGTGGAGATCTGTGAGTGCAGTCAGTGCCTGTTAATGCAAAGAGAGGGACAGCAGGGAATTGTCACTTGCCTGTTAGGAGCCATGAACCATTATTCTCCTAATTTTCCCACTGGTTCTCCACTGATGTCCTGGTACTTCTTAACAGTTGTGGTGTTTTCAGCCTCTGCTTGCCTCATAGGGCTCAATGCCTCTACATTCTACATTAAAGGTTTCCATTGTGAAGAAGGCAGGGGGTAATTTTCACACTGCTAGGAACATTATACACACAGCCTGGCACACAGAGGGGCCCACGCTTGTCTCAAACCACTCTTCAGCACTCCCCTTCCTACATGACAAGGCAATAAGCCAGTATAAGCAGGTCTGCTGTATGTATGGCTTTAATGACAAGAAGAAACAGTGTGGACCAGCCATGACATGGCTTCTGAGGATGTCAGTTTTTCTAGCCTGAGCAGCATTCAGTAACTGAGACTTGCTCACTGTAGTAGCAGAACATCACAGCCTCTCTCATGTCATGTTGCAGAGCACGGAGCTGCTTTTACCCTCCCCTTCTACCTTGACCAGTGGTGTTCAACACATAACAAATGGTACAAATGCTTCCATCAGGCCTACAAGTACTCTATACCCACTGTAACCACACATACTGTTGCAGCAGCAACAGTTTGCATGCACTGTGATGCCATTTTAGCTTAGTTCTAGTGTTAAGAACTGATTCACTAATGTACTTCACAGAAGCCGAGTTCAGGTCCAATCATCTCAACTAAATGCATTTTGGCATCTGAAAAACTTGGTTATAGAATCCTTTTAGTTGGAAAACATATTTAAGACCATCAAGTCCAACTGTTGACCCAGCACTGCCAAGACCACCACTAAACCATGTCCCTCAGCACCACAACTACACGTCTTTTAAATGCTTCCAGGGATGGGGACTCCACCAGTTCCTGGGCAGCCTGTCCCAGTGCCCAATAACCTTTTCGGTGATTAAATTTTTCCTATTATCCATATGTACACTCTAATGTGTTGACAACATTAAACTACTTTTTGATCAGTTGGCTATAATTCAGATGCAGTAATGGCACCTGAAGATGCCAAAAGCAGAGTTTCTAAGACATGAATATTCTGGGTTTTTTCTCATTATTGAATTTGAAGTTCTGTGAAGACAGGCCCTCTATTAAATCAGCAAGAAGCCTCCATTAGCAACAGCTGAATGACACTGTTAGTCTTTCATTCATATACTTGTTCTGATGCTCTTACTCATTGAATTCCTTGTAACACTGTTGATCTGTCACCTGGAAATGACACTACACATGCTACTTATATCAGTGGCAATGCTCAAAAGCAAGTCAGCCACAGACAAATTCTACAGAAAAATTAAGGCTGTTACATGGAATACCACCCACACCATGTTCAGGGTCTTCTTCAGCTGATTAATTCCAAATTTGTTTTAAATATATACTGAGCAGACAACAGCAAAATTAAACCCTAATTTGGAAAAAAATCTAAGCACAAGGAACACGACTAAAGTCATGATGAATTGTTCACTGAATTTGCTTTGCTTTGATGAAGCCTTATCTGTGGGATGGGATCTGATCTCTTATTCTCCTCTGAGCCACAGCTTAGCCACAGGGCAGAGGAACAGCAAAGTGCCCAACCAGAACATGCTGCCATAGGCCCAGCCATTATCTTCAAACACAGTTATCTGAAAGTGGGCAACTTTCTGAGTTCACTTTTCTCCCATGCAAAATGGGATCTTCTGACTCTGCTTCTGCCATTCCAATGCAAACCTATGGTCCAGGACAACCAGGCAAGGTCTTCTTAGTGGAAACACAGAAAAGACAATAGTGAAAGATAACCCCCACTAGGATACCCATAATTTTCAGTGACCTAAGCTCTTGAAAGTCTTGAAAATCGTTTGATGTTTGTTACCACAACATTATTCACACTTTTTCTGCTATACTTCTCTGCCTTCTCCCCATGTTTGTCATGTCCAGAGGGATGGCTACCTCCTCTTGTCCAGGTTTACATAAAGATTGGAGGACACAACCATATTCAGTTTATAGCTCCTCTTTAGGCATTTAACCATTGAAATTCAGAATAAATAACAACATTGACACTTTGCAACCCAAGGCAAGTGCCTAATCTCAAATAATAAACTGGGCTCCTTGTAGGTTGGTGAAAAGAAAGACTTTAACACCTAACTGCCAAATGCTTGAGTGAAGGCATGAATTCTCCCACAGAACTTCTTACACTTCTATGTAAAATCCAGACCTCACTGCAGAGGCCAAACTTATATTAACTTCAGCAATGCCAAGATTTCACCCTCCGTTTTAAGTTCCAGCAGGGTAGAAAGCCAACTTTGAAGAAAGTGATGGGACTAGGAAAAAGGAGAAATTAGAAAGCTAGAGGTGCAATAACAATTCAAATGAATAATGAATTTCAACTGAGGTAGAACTGGGAAATGCTGTCAACATTGACAGTGCTGTTTCAGCTGGGATTTGATTCTATTTATTTTATGAAGAATACTTGAGCAGAACAAAAGCAATTTAGCAGTGTCTTTTCTGAAAACTGTCTCCAAGCTTGTCCAAAGACAAAGCCTGTTCATCTTCTTCT
>NW_009954102.1:3132446-3144483 GCF_000747805.2 Chaetura pelagica | reverse complement strand
TAGTATGAAAGCTTTATTGTTCCCCATGAATGCTCCACCACCTACTCTTCCCAGTGCCATGTTTCGGTACAAATGGCCTCTTTTGAACTTCTGTGTGAAGACCACCTGCAGCAGACCTTGAAATGCCTAACGTGGAGGCAGGCTGACATCAGCTTAAACACGAGTCTCAAATGGACTCTACAACTCTTGCTGTTTCCTATTCCCCAAAACAACTTAGTTTCCTACACCAACTGCTAAAGAAATAGTCCCAAAAGAGGGAACAATAATTCTCTTCTTAATACATGAACATTAATTTTATTTATTCTACCGAAACAAAATTTACTAGACACATAGTCCATGATTGGCATTTTGAAGGAAATATGGAAAATTACTCAAACCTATGGATATAGCTGTAGAGATTTAGAAAACATTGCCTTCAATAGTCAGAGTACGATGTATAACTAGTGTTGAGGTCATGTCCAATATTAATTTTGCTCATTTACTGTTGCAGGTGGAGTTAAAATAGTTGCCAATTCACAAAATGAAGGGATTTTTTTGCTAATAATGTATTGAAAAGTAGATTTGTGAAGACAGAGTAAATAAAACCTGTTACTTAATAGCAAACACATAAACTCAAAAACAGCAAAAACCATTGTGATTTTTATTTTTCTTTTTATCCTAGTGAAGCACTGACGCTCAGGATTAACAGCAAAGTGACTGAGTTTAGAATCAGCCCCAACAGGAACATTTCTGATGGGTCATTGTACAACAAAGCAGATAAGAAAAAGCTGCTTTTTCCAAACATCTCAGACACCCAACAGCCAGACACACACACCAGTGCACGTGCTCGGGAAATGAAATTTGCAAGTGGTGCCATTTGCTTTAGCATATGATCACATCTGACAGGCATGAGCTTGTCTGTGATGTGTCTTCTTGCTGGTGCTGGAAAGAAGAAAAGTGTGAATCCAGGTAAGACTGTTTTCCCCTTTCTTTCCTTTTCCTTGCTTTCAGTAAAAACACTGGAGATGTTTAAAATCCCCAAATTGCACATGGCATATTTTTAATATCTTGTGCTAGGCATAACCTTTTTAATAGAACTGGAAATCCCCATATACCATATTGTGGTGTATCCAGATGGATTGATTCCATATGAAGACATTTTTTTTTGCCATTTTTCATTCTATAGTACATATCTGTAACGTATGCTTTTTATAATGAAGGGCTACTCTTAATAACCTTGCATGTATTTTATTTTAAAATTTTTTTAGAAAGAGCAGATGTGATGAAGTGAATGAGAGCTATTGGTTTAATAAAGCACAGTCATCTTCCCTCAGATGTTACAATAAAGCAGATTAGATAGAGCTCTAATGGAGAAAGCTCCAGTGTTGTTTCTGCTGTTGGTACGTGGTCTGAAATTTCATTTTCTCTTGCATACGTGCTTGTGTTTAACTGTTTAGAATCTGGCACTGTAACTACAGGAAAGCAAAGAACCCCAGGATCTGAAAACAGCTCATTATACAAGAGGTGATTCCTACGTGATAGCAAGAAGTGAAAGGTGACAAATCCTTCCCTCTCAATTCCTTTCATGAGAGTCTTCAGTACATTTCTGACTATAATGTCAGTCGAGCAATAACACAAAACTCAATGTCATTATGGAAAAGAGACATTAAAACCTTTTTAGGGATGGAGGGAGGGGATATCAAAGAGGGGGTCTTGTTTTCCTTTTATTCCCTCAGTATTTCCATGAAACCTAAGGCAATGACATCACAACAAAACAAGGTTGCCAAGATATACTATACAGAAACATGTTTTCACATGGTTACATTTTCTGCAAATTATAGTTCTTGGAGTATAAATCAGAATAATTGTTTAAATCAGAGTGACTGTTGAAATAGATTTACAGAGATCAAATCAGAAATGTAATAATTCTTGTGGTTTCAGTAATGCTCAGAGCACCAAATACTTCTGAAAATTTTGGTTGTCAGTTATATATAGTGTTTACATTAACATGCTGCTTGAACAGAGAAAATATATATTTTAAGATGAAAATGTGAATCCAGGGTTACAAGAATGTTTCTGAAACAGCTAAGTCATCTTGTTTCAAGTAAAACCAGATGTTTGCTTCAAGTGAAAGGCAATCATTTCTTTTAATTATGTTCACTGGTTAGGCCACCAGGAATATCCATATGTGCACACAATGATCTGATTAAAATCAAAGACCTTACGAGGGAGAAGCAATCACCAGCTGAAAGACCACCAAATGACATGTGAGGCACTGACCTGGATTCCACTACCTCCATTCACACATTTTCACTCAGCAAGTTGAACAGGAGAGACTGCTGGAGTCCCCCCAGGTCTCTTGGGTGAGTCATATCTCCAGACCCTGCAGGTATCCTCAGAAGCAATGGCCACCTCAACAGTTGCTCCAAACGGATGAACCTGGACTAATCACATTTCTCAGCTTTGCACAGGGTTGATACCTGCAAAAAAACACCCAGTATGTAGTAAGGACATGTAGCCTGCAAAAAAACACCCAGTATGTAGTAAGGAAAGAAGCCACATCACACTTCTTTGGACATTTCAGCAGCAAATATTTTTATAAGACTTCATAAATAATCCATATTCTAACAGCTCTTCCAGTTCTGGATGTTCCATCCATACTTATCATCTGAATTTTTACTGGTGACTGGTTGCTTTGAAACTTTACAACATTTTTAATCCTTTGAAATTTCTGTTCAAAACTATGTTCCTCAAAACTTTGTTCATCCTCCTGTGAAGAAATACCAAAAGCTCTGGACTGTGGCACAACACACACCTGCTGATGGTTTACAGAGCAATAAACTATCATCCGGGAACTGGTGCCTATCTCTAGTAGGACATCCTCAGCTCCTCTGTGAGCCAATCAGCAGAGAAGTACAGCTCTATAGCTATCTATTACAATGACAACCATGCATTGTATATTAAAAATTGTCATTACATTTATTTACTATAAAATATACCCATAAAATTCACATAAACACACATGCTCACAAGCACCACATGCATGCCTGTAATACATTGCAGATGGATATTAAATAACATAATATACTCTGATTTTTTTCTAATATTCTTTCTGGAGCTGAACATTTTCTCCAGGAAGACTTGGCCAGTTAATTACTTCTCCTGTACATAGTTTTAAATTGGTACTACCTCACCTTAAAGGTACAGGACCCTTTTTTTTTTCTGTGGCACACATCCAGTGAGCCTGCTTTTACCTTCTTCTGGAGGATACTCTATTTTTTTGTGGTCTTTTATGTCAAAAAATTTCTTCACTATTTTATGAATAACAAAAAAAAAAAAAAAAAGGAGGAAAAAGAAAAGACAAAAAAGGAGGAAATAAGACCTTGCTTCAGTAAAAGTTGTCCTCTGACACATGCATTTATCAGAAAAGCTGACATTTTCAGGCCACGCTGAATGTATAATCATGTGGTTAAAAGTCTTTACAAAAAACTTCATAAAATAAATGGCTCAGTGAAGCTATCAGGATTTTTAAGCCTAATTTCAATGAGCCCAATAAATGTATCTTTCTATTTTTCCATGCTACTTCTGTCATGACTGGGTAGCTTCTTTTACACATTCAGCTTCTGTGTTGACAGGGTTCTGCTCTCCTGTTTGTGTATCATCTGGGCTCAGTAGCTGCATTGTTCTGCTTTTGTTTCCTAGTCCACTGTGCTCAGCAAAGCTCCTCACTGAGGAGAGGTCCTTTCCTTCCATCCTCACTGCTCTGCAAGACAACCTTTCCTCACCCAAACATAAATCCTGGAGTAAGTTCAGCTTCTATGGTGTCCTTTGATAACCATGTATATGTAGATATCTATCCCCATGAAAACTGTATTTTGGTCTTGTGAGTCCTGTGGCTGTGTCTTCTAAATGTCCCTCTTTCACATGGCTTTACTCAACTGTCAGTGTTCTCCCAGGGACCTTAGTGCACTGCATCCAGTCCCTCAGGGCAACTCTCATTGTTTTGACTAACAAGCCACTACATGAAAAAGTTGGGCCAGGATATTTAGAGGGGAAAACTCAGGCAGACCCTGCAAATTTAGCAGCAGATTCTTGGTCTTTGATGATTAGCTCGTAGATGATGCTGCCACTAGTACCTTCTCCAAGCATACTCCTGTCTTGAAATACAACATCCTCATCAGTCTTCAACTAAGACAGGAACCGAAACTAGTTAGCATTGGAGTGGATGGCCTCCAAGCACCTCTGGCACCGCTGGATGGAAAGGAGATGGCATTAATGCTGATGTAGAAGAGCAGAAGGCAGGCTGATTTGTAACCCAGCAGGATCCCAAAATATGTCCAAAATATTATTTATCACTAAAAGTTATAAAATAGAGTTAAAGCAGATTTTATTGTTTACTTATCCAAGTCATAAAATATACAAGCACAGCAAATATAAACAACAGCAAAACAAGCTGAGCAAAGGCAAGTTTTCAGCAAGCTTAATCATCTCCAAATTCTAAATATTATCTCATGACAGATGGCTGCTGGAGTCCAAAGGATTATACCAAATCCTGTTCCCTGTTCCACCCAGACCACCCCTATTGAGGGCACTTCCATCCAACTGTATTGTCACATATTTTGCCTTGAAACAGAAAATGTCATCTCCTCGTCAACATTTGGTGAGTCTTGTGCTGGGAAAGGGCCTACTGCCCACCTTTCCTGGACCAGCTCTTGCAGATGGATTGTTCTTTTCCAGTGTCTCTGAAGGAGCAGCCAAGAATGCCTGGCTTCCTTACTGTGCTGGTCTGGGTGAGTTTTCCTAATCTAGTTTTTCTACCCTTTCCATCACTAAATTTGAAACATTTAAGCAGTGGGATGTCAAGTGATACAACCAATGTTTGTTACATATACTGTGAGTTCCTGCTCATTCTCATTTATTCTTCTTCTTTTCCATATTGCTTCAAATGTTTCTTCCTGTATATACTTCTTTCCATACCTCAACACTAAGTACCCTACTGCTTATCTGAGTGTGGCTCAGGAAAACCACTTAAGATCAGAGGATAACATAAAAAAGAGACACAAATTATATAAACAGAACATTTAACATATCTACGTGCCCTTGCAGTGTCCATCTCCAGATAATTTATTCCAGTCCTTCACTGTAGGGTTTTTTTCCTAATATATGAGAAAAGTGTCTCACACTGCAGGTTAAACTGGTTGGTTCTTTTTCAATGCATCCTGGCTGTGAAGAGCAGATCATTCAACTTTCCTGTATTTTAAAGACTCCTAAAAAACAAACACTTGTTTTTGAAGCTGAATACATGGATTCAGTTTACCTGGAATGACTTCATTAACAGAATTAATACTATATGACTTACTTGGTCAATAAAGTAATCACCGAATCACAGAATCCTAGGGGTTGGAAGGGACCTCAAAGATCATCTAGTCCAGCCCCAGATGGATCATCCTATTTCAAACTAGGCTGAAAAAAAACCCCACAAACATTTCTAGAACTTTCAGAGAAATTGCATTTTGGATGGAAGTGTCAGAAGTTTGTAAAATGTATCCATCCTTACAACTGCTTTGTGAACCTGGAAAAAGTGAGGCTTGAATGAGAAAAGTCTGATATCTGACTTTTCCTCTCCCACTTCTCAGTTCATTTAGCCAGAAAATGAACTCTCAGGGCTCAACAAAAGTATGTTTTATATCAAATAATATCTCATTAGTTCATTTGTTAAATAAAGATTAATAATAAATCAGCTTGAAATGCAATCGCTATTATAGTCTACTGATAGGAGAAAAGCATTTGAAAGGATCTTAAGTCAAGCACAAAAATATGGGCTAATCTTATGAAGAAATGCAAATCCATAATACTCCTTAGGCCGTGGTCTCCTGGTAATGCATTTGCAATTAAACCGCTGGGTGATTTATGGAAGTCAAAAAGGAAATTGCTCAAAAACATCTAGACTGAATGCTTGTAACTAGCTCCCACTCTCCCAAAGGACAGGATGTGAACCATTGCTGTGGCTCAGCTGAGAAGATCTTGGATTTGTTTTGCAAAATGTTTGTTTGACTTCTTCAGCTTGATTGGTTAAATGTGCTTAGCTCAGTAACTGGCACACCAGGTTATGCAAGACTTGTAATTACAGTATCAATCCTTATAAGACATTTTGTAACAAATGGAGGAGTCTATTTTTATTCTATTTTCATATTCCTTGAGGAAAATGTTCAGACTAATTAATTTCCATTAACATCTAGAAGTCAGCACACCAATACTAATAATTATGATCTCTTTCAATTTAAAAAAAAATTTTTAGACTATTTCAATCTGTTCCAGTTATGAAAAGGTCTATTCAAGATACCAATATTAGTGACAAAGATAAAAATGAAAACTTTTTTCACAAAGAATTCAAATTCCAAAGTTGTTTTAATTTTAAATTCTTTACAATAGACTGCCTTAATAATATTTTTTTAAAGCCAACGTTGTTTAAAGTTGGCACTTTAAAACATTCTGGGACCATTCTGATGGAATATATCAGATAAACTCGAAAAGAATTCATGAGACGTTAAAGTATCTGTGTTTTCTTTAGTCATTATAATTGATCAGAAGTTTTGATGGAACAAAATGTCATAATACAAGAAAGAAAGCAACTTACAATCATGAATACAAGTTGCTCTCTGTTGATTCTACTTTAATAATTTTTTATTTTTATTTTTTTAGGAAAGCTGGAAAATAAATACTGATTTGTTGGTGCTGAGGATCAAGATGAGGTTCAAGGCTTATGTCAAAGTAAAGCCCGTGACTGACCTGTACTTTTGGGTCTCCACTGTAGAAGAAATTTGGTCTTGTTAAACATATTTATTCATCAGTGGCCTGGATGAGGGGACAGAGTGTATCCTCAGCAAGTTCATTGATGGTACCAGATGGGGACGGGTGACTGACACTCCAGAGGGCTGTGCTGCCATCCAGTGTGACCTGGACAGGCTGCTGAGCTGCGCAGAGAGGAACCTAATGAGGTTCAACAAGGACAAGCACACCTGGGGAGGAAGAACCCCATGCACCAGTACAAGTTAGGGGTTGACCTACAGGAAAGCAGTTCAGAGGAGAAGGATCTGTGAGTCCTGGTGGAGAGTAAATTATCCATGAGCCAGCAATGTGCACTTATTGACAAGAAGGCCAATAGAGTCTGGGGGGGCATAAGGAAGAGTGTGGCCAGTAGGTCAAGGGAGGTCATTCTCCCCCTCTATTCTGCCCTGGTGAGGCCACATCTGGAGAACTGTGTCCAGTTCTGGGCTTCTCAGTTCAAGAGAGACAGGGAACTACTAGAGAGAGTCTAGCAGAGGGGAACAAAGATGGTTGGGGGATTGGAGCACCTCCCTTATGAGGAATGGCTGAGAGAGCTGGGACTCTATCCTAGAGATGAGAAGGCTGAGGGGAGACCTTATCAATGCCTGCAAGTATCTAAAGGGTTGGTGTAAGGAGGATGAAGCCAGACTCTGCTCAGTAGTTTCCAGTGACAGGACGAGGGGCAATGGGAACAGGCTGGAGCATGGGAAGTGCCATTGAAATATGAGGGAAAACCTCTTTACAGTGACAGAGCCCTGGGACAGGCTGCCCAGAGAGGGTGTGGAGTCCCCTTCTCTGGAGACATTCAAAACCCACATGGATGCAGTCCCAGGTAATGTAATCTATCCTGGACTCGAAAAGAGCAGCTTTATAATAATTTCTATAATAATTTTCAAGGATTTTCTGGTAGTTTTCACTTTAGGGGAGGAGGAACCTGCTTGAGGTAAAGGATGTGCACACAAGGAAGGCTTTCATTTGGCCTGTAGTCATGATATATTGTCATATATCCTAGCTTGCCAACAAATTTAACCTTGTTCACCAAATTCAACCACATTTGTTGGCAGAACCAACTCCATAACTATGAAGATCTGAAAAGACTTCAGAACTATGCTACTGGATTGATAAAAGATCACAGGTTAGCTCTCAGAAACGTTGCTGAATCTGCACAGGTGACATTATTTGACACCAGAGATGCCATTAAGAAAGGTTCCTTCCAAAGTTGGACTTACTCAGGTCTGGTCTTCATGGGAACAATTTGCATGTTGTTGTTTATTGGTTGCTTGCTCAGGGTTTTCTAAGAGAGCTGGATGCTTGCATTGTTTCTCACTTACGGTGAAATACTTTTTCTGAGTACAAGACCTTCAAGAAATGTCCCAGATTTTCTGGGAAAAAAACTTTCTGGATGGTGGTAGCATTATTACATCCAGTTGACTGGTATTATTTCATCACCAATGCACACATATTTTGTCACCCAACAAGTCTGTCTGGCATAAATCAGAAGCAACACTTTCTTTTAAGGGAAAGAAAGGAGTATTCCATGCATTTATCTCTTAAGTGCTCTCAGAGATGCAGTTTAAAATTAAAAAAAAATAATCAATTTAATAAAATTGTGTTTTGTTTTTTTTTTCCTTTAAACTCACAAAAATATATGTAGAGCTGAAATGAGCAGGAAACACTGACTCAGAAGAAATAATATGCAGTAGTTTCTATAAACTGGCCAACTCTATTTATGTAAAAACATTCCATTTCTAATTGGGATGTTTCAGAAGACCAAAAATGAGGTTTTGAAGGCAGGGTATGAGACTATTCCACACTAAAAGATTTCTGAAGGGTGCAGCTCTGTTAGATGCATTTTCTGCTGAATGTCTGTGTACAGCATTTCTTATTAAAAAAAAAATATAAATATGTACATGAAGCCTTTTGTGAAGTTCTTCAGTCCTTCTGGAATTCTTACGATTTCCTGAAAGGTATTTTTTTTTATTTTTATTTTTTCCCAGAGGAAGTAGCTGATTTGCAACACACTCACTGCTTCTCAAGATCAAGTTGTGAAGTCAGAGAGTAGATCATAGATACTGGGTGAGGTGTCTTTCCATTATTTCTGCTTTCCTGTGATGTCTTTTCAGATGAGTTACACTTAAGATTGGAAGAGTCTTAAAATTCTGTTCTACTGTAGATTTCATTCTAACCATTATCTTACAAATATCACCATGTTACAAGATCAGATTACTCAAATTCCTGAGCTTTAAACATAAAAAATGTATCATATATTTTGAAATAAATACAAGCTGTTCCTTGTGATCAAAAGTATCTCTCCATTACCTTCATTTTCTTCTTGCCTGACTTCCACATTCTCAGTCTAAGAACTGATTAATTCACAAAGGCAACATCTAGCAGCTTGAAACCAACTTAGAAGCTTTTTCTTTGCAGAAAAGACACCAGTTTATGCATTCTCAAATGATGGAGCATAGTACTTCAGCATTTATATATAATTAAATTTACAAAACATTTCCTTTCATTAGGTAATTTTGAAAATCTTTTGGATCATGAGAAAAAAACCCAATAATTTTATTATCTCTCTTTTTAGGCCCAGGATGTTTCTCCTACAGTGCATTTTATCCACATTCTGAAAAAAGGACTTACTTCCAGGTGAGCATTTCAGTAACTGATTTACTCTTTGGTGCTATTCTTTGACTCCACCTCATGGTTCATCATAGAGCTTTGCACTGTGGACATCAAAATAAGAATCCAGGGTGTTTTGTACTGAATTTGAGGAGTTATTGATGTCTGAATGCTTTCCTTTTATATATTTAAATATCACATTCACCTCTGTATCCATTAGTCCACACAGGGAGACTGTCTGAAGCTGTTTATCCACCATGACTTTTCATCCTTTTTAAAGATAGGACCTTTTTTTTTTTTTCACCTGATAATGATTCTCTTGCTTGAAATTCTTTATTGGGATCTATTGCTTAGGCAGATTACATCTGTTTAACATGGTGTGTTGATTCCATAAGCTTTCCATCTCTTAATGAAAGAACAAAAATGAAAATACAGAATTCTGACCTTTTTCCCTTACCATCAGTGCAACATGTTGATGCAATGTTATTGCTACATCGAAGTATTCTAACACCTATTTTCATAAGGAAATGCTGGTTGTCTCTAATTTAATTATTTAAACTTATTAGAAAGGAGGTTGATTAAAACACACACTCTGCTTTTTTTCTGAAGGCAGCACCCCCCTGACAATCCTGTAATTACCAGCATCACCATAATTATTGTTTTATGTATAGACTTGGCACTATCTCTCTTGCAACTGTGCTATTTCAAAAGTCTTGAAGGACACAGTATTGATTTGAAAACTTTCCTGCTATTTTAAAATTGTCAAATGGATAAAATCTGGACCTAATGCTGATTTATACTTAAGAACTTTGATTACTACAAGATAATTGTTTGGTGTTTTTTTTTTTAATATGAATGTATTATCTACCTTCCTATTTTCATTCCAACCAAAAATATTATTAAACCCAGATGTCTTTCTATGTGCTGCTATTTACTGTTCTAAAACTGGATACATAACTCTGCTAATTTTCTTTTTTCCCCAAAAAACCTGATTTCTTCTTACTACCCTTAACACTTACAGCCCGATTTCCTCTGCACAGTGTCAGCTTCCTACAGCTTCCAACATAAAAACCACAATTAAACCCACATTATTAACTGTTTTCTTGCTCCACCTGCTATAGATACAGGTATTGTTACTGCTGCTTTTGGTTCTCTTAAACAAGCTTTTCAGTTGTGGGATTATGCTCTTTAGGGTTCAAAGTAAACAGTTTTTAATTACCGTGTACATTTTTCTGATTAAATTTCTCCTCCCAGATGATTTGATCCATAATTGTTTTCAGCTTTGTGAAACTGATCCTTTTAAAGCACCAGGAGGATGTTCACACACACACACACACACGCTACAGACCTTAACACACGTGTGCTTGTGTGTGTGTGCATTCAGGAGTGTGTGTGGGTGTGTGTCTAGGGGAATTGTACAGATTTGCACAGATGGTTGGGATTTTATTGTGTTTACACAAAGCAACTGTAATCAAGTCACAAACACTTGAGCTGAACCACAAGTCCTGGGAAATTCTTCTACTAACTTCGTATCTAGTGAAGAGTTGGCCTGCTCTGGATGAAACACCTTCTGACGTAGACAATCAACATGTGCAATATTTTGAAACTCTGAGGACATTCAGTACTGGCAGTATGGGCTCACCAGCCAGCACTTCCCAGCCTCCTGAAGGCTCCCAACAGAAACGCTTCATCCTTCCATAGGCACTGAAGATGGGTGCTGCTTATCATAGAATGTGTGGGGTTGGAAGGGACCTTCTGCAAAGATGTTTGTCCAACATACATCATTCTTTCTCCATCAAAAGCCATCAAATACTTCATTAAAATGTAAAAGACTTGCAAAGACTGGAAGCGGGTTGGACAAAACAAGACATTCAACTCTCTATCCCATACAAAAGTGGGGTATTTTCCACTGTGCCTACCCTGAGACCTCACCACCAGGGAGTACCTTCTGCAATGCCTCTTCCAGACTCCCTTCCTGCTTGTGGTCAGACCATGAGCACTTGAGACCTTTTCCTGGAGCTATGGAGAAGACTCCTTGATCTTGATGCTTGCAGTTTGACAAAGCTTATTTCTTATATCTATCCCATGTTGTTGCCTGATCATCAGTTCTTACTTGATTAATAAATAATAATGAGTCATCATGAATAATGCGAGTAATAAGTAACAAATTCTCCTGAATGCATCACAACCTCTTTAATGCCTAATCGTCAAAACACCTTTCAACCCATGATTAGTCTCTTAAGTATAACTAGCAGTGGTCCTCCCTAAACAGAAATCTTTTCATTTTGCAGAGCCAAGAAGGGGAAGTGAGGACCACAACTGCTCATCAAAGGAACTATATACTTGTCAGACACACTTTTGCCCCACTGTGATTTTGAAATAAAATGTGTATTTAGAGGACCATATCTTTATAGATGTTATTTAAAGGACAATATTTTCATAATGTGAATTTGCTTGGAGGCAAATGTAGTCACGTTAAACACACAATTGCAGCTTAATTTTCTTGGTGAGGGGTTAGGTAAAAAGCAGTAGATTCATTTAAATGTGCTGTCTTGGAATCCCTCAGCAGTCATCGGAAAAAGATGAAGGAAGCTCCAGGGAGGTTTCCTTC
>NW_009954102.1:3036245-3132380 GCF_000747805.2 Chaetura pelagica | reverse complement strand
GTGTCAGACACTCAGCAGTTAAACAGCTGAAGTTAACTTTTAAAAATCCCACATTAAAGCCAGAAATCCATTTTTCTATATAACATCATTAATGACCACTAAAATAAATAAATAAATAGATAGATAGATAGTGAATTGATATAGATCTTGATTTACAACAACCCTTAGGATATTATCTACTGATTATGCTGACAGATTCATCAAGCAATGTGTTAGCTACACCTGTGGCACATCATATCACATCTCCAATATTACAGATATGAAGAAAAGAACAGTTAGCATGCCTTTATCTATTTGAACACGTTTCATTTGGCCCCTACTGTTTAAAAAACCCAAAGAATAAACCAGGAGGGATATACCATAATGGCTGTGTTACAGCTCACATAGTGGTTAAAACTGATGTTCTCATTGACTGTGTCAAAGATCAGGCTACTCTGTATAAGCATGCAAATGCAATGATGACAGGCACAGGACATGACCTCAAATACGCCTTTGATGGGTGGGTCAGTGCATAGACTGATGTCTTGAACCATAACTAGAGCTTCTGGGAGCTGCTGATACACAAACAGAGCTTGATATCATCAGCAGCAATAGAGAGGGGACACTCAGTCAGCTAATGTCTTCATGGGGAACTACCACACCTTTCTTGAAAGCAAAACTGTCTGAAGCCTCTCAGTCTCTGAAGCTGAGCTTTATCAGAACACAAAACATTAAACTGGGAAAAGATGTTAAATAATAAAGAAGTCCAAAATAAATCTTACCCTAAACCCACTGTGTCCTAACATGGCAAGTTCTTTCCTTCCATCTTCCTCTCTAACTGCTAAGCATCTACCTGGTTTGAATAAACCCTACCCTCTTCTTCAGGAAAGGCTCTGTGTCTAGATTGAAACCTCTGCACCTGTAACCCTCTGTTTCATCTCTCAGGGGTGCCTTGCTCCATGTTCTCCTCAAAGTGCTTCTCTCCATACATTGACAGAGTGTGGATAGCTACTGTGTTCTAGAGTGGCCTTCCCCTTAAAGACTGATCAGAAATCCAAAAACTCAAGAAAACACAATGATTTCTGCTTGTTTTCTAGAAAGAGAGCACACAGACCCTCCTTCTTTCCCCTTTCCCTTCCCTTCCCTTCCCTTCCCTTCCCTTCCTTTTCTCCCTCCCTCCCATGAGCTACTATAGTATGATTCTGCTCATCATCCTCACCCCTGCATGTTGGTTTATGACTGTATGTCCCACAATAAGCCTGAACATCCATGTGGACCCCGTGGAAGGAGTCAGACCTGGCCCTGACATAAATGAACATGACTCCTCCTGAACTCTCTGAGAGTTATGTGAACATCTGAGGGCAGAGTTTGGTCTATAAATTTTAAGTACAAGCATCTGGGCATAATTTTCTCCAGTGAGCAGGATTCCAAGTTTCTGTAACATCTGCTGTGGGAGCTATAAGTACTTTATATTCATGTTTTACACTGTGTTAGCCATAATCACCTTTTTAATAGGAAAAAATGCAGTCATCTCCACCTGGTGATTCCAGTGATGGGGGCACCTGTCTGCTAGGAATGGGACTGAGCCCATCAGTGCATGTCACTCAAGCAATTGAAGGGCTCTGGGATGGTAATGGCAAGTGACCCTTGCATGCTGGGCTCTTTCCCAGCAGATACTCTTTTCAGATAAGCTCTTGTTTCTTAGCTAGTTTCATCACTTCATATTTTTTGCAAACTCTTTGGCTAAGAGATAAGAAATGCAATCACATGTAGGAAAGGAAATAATCCTTTAGCAGTGCAATTTGTACAGAAATCTGAACAATGCTATCAAATTATATCAGAATAATGCTATCTATTATTATTCTTTTAATCTGCTTCTTACTTATCTATGTAATTATATAGCTACTAATAATGGTTTATTTTTTTCCAATACCACCAGCACTCCTCATAGCTGTCTGTGGTTTCCTGATGTTTACTGTCAATCTCATGAGGCATATGATCCTGATTAAGGAGAAGCACGTGATCACATTTTAGACTTAAAGCTAATTTTCCCCATCTATCTAATGAAGAGAAGAGTGAAAAGAAGTCTAGTCCCACAGCCCACACTTCAGTGGATGTTGCCATTTGTAGACTATTATCAATACTTCAGTCAGTCAGATTAAAAGAACCTGGAATAAATTTGCACTGTTCCTTTTTTACTGCAATTGTAAAATGCCACCATAATAAAAGATAAAAGCTGTATTTGAACTACTGATGGAGTTATAAAGAGCTAGGTATGTACATTTGAGCTACAGATAAATCCTGCAAGAATCTTTCTGTTGGGGGAGGAATATTCTACCTCTCCTGATCCTATACTTTAGTTTCAAAATAATTCAAAAGGCATTATTTTCAGCTGTATTTTTAAATTATTTCTCACTGCCTGCCCTGTGGAAAATGAGTTGAAGAAGAAGTAAAATTCAGTTGTAAACTTTTTCCATAGTTTCCCATTTTTTCCTGTGATAAACTGTGGGTAACCAGCATACTATTCCCTTTGAAAAGGAAGAATATATTCTGGAAAACTGATGGGGATTCAGTATATTTTAGCACAAAAATAAATCAGGCCCTGGATCCCTGTCTGACACTGTACCAGGCCATATCCTGCTCTGGTGTCAGTATCAAGAGAAGGGGTTTCTAAACTCACAAAGACAACTCTATATACCTGTATATACCTGGGCATATACCTGTATTTTACATACAAACAGATTCTGTAAGATCAATGTGCACTATTAAGAATCCTATTAACGTGTACTCTTAACTATCCTATTAAGAAGCCATGCAGGAGTCTTTTACCACCACTAAAGGAGAAACCACAGAATAACTTTCATCTCCCCTGAATGAATCTTCTGGAGACAAAATCACCCACACTCAGAAAAATTATGCCCAAGGGTGCCCCATATGTCTGTGAAGCCCCAAGGAGAAACTCCTCACTTCCTCTGCAGTTAAAAATCTCAGGTTGCAGCACCTCAATCCAGTTTTCCCTTTTTGGATGAACATGGATTAATGATCAGAACTTTATAATCATGCACCATGTGCTCACCAAGTTCTAAAGCCAAGCAACAGCAGAACTTCTAATACTCACCTCTGAGTCAAGGGTTAGTAGGCAAGATACCAATGCAGCTGAAAAAGGCTGGTTTGCTAAGGCCAACTTAAAGTCAGTATGAGATTATAATTTTCCTGTACTTGTGATTTTCTCCCCACTGATTCCAGTTCCAAGCATTGACATGGACGGATGAATCCATGTTTTTACTGGATAAGCAGGTAGGGAAGACAAAGACAAATAATAAAAATCCACAGAACCTTTATTTTTACTGTACTTCAGTTGTTGCTAAGGAGCAGGTTTTCTCCCATGCAAAATAAAAGAAAATTGAACAGATTCAAATTCTCCATCTTAAACTGTAAGTTATTAACACTGGCTAAGAAAAGTCCTGATTTTCTGGCACTTTCAAGCAGTGTGTCTCCTAAAGGAAAATTTAATAACTTGCTTCTCACCAGAAGAATGGACCAGAAGTGGTATTGCCAGTCAACAGCTCTAAGCTCTTCAGTTCTCTGGATGTGAGTGGTCTGTAAGAATCTTTCTGGATTCACCAATGTTGTGGGAACCTTCCACTTACACTTGGCTTGGGAAGTGTGAATTCTTATTTTGAAAAAAAGCCCAGAGATCTTGCCAAAGCTAATAGTGTAGGGTCCAAATGTGTGAAGTGATTTGCAATTCTGGAATACAGCATTAGGGAGTCAAATGGGGGAAGCTTCACAGAGACACTTCAGCCAAGGAAAGGAATTTGGATTTTTGCAAGGATAACTTTAAAGCATAGGAATGGCAAAGAACAGATCATTTGAATTTTGGAAAAAATTAAGATAAGAGCTTTTTTTTTTCAGGATATGTGCATCACAAGCTGTCTTGGAGGATGCTTTTTACAGCAGTTTTCTGTGTTTCTCTAAGTGACTGGACTCCCCAGTTCGAGAGGGACAGGGATAGGCTGCAAAGAGTCCAACAGAGGCTACAGGAATGATTAAGGAACTGGAACATCTGTCATATGAGGAAAGGCTGAAAGACCTGGGGCTGTTTAGTCTTGAGAAGACTGAGAGGGGACCTTATTAATGGAATTATTTTGATCTCTTTGTGTTTAGTGTATGGATTTTAGTACATTGCTGTATCTAACCCTCTGCTAAACCAAAATCCCATGTGAACTTCTAAATCTTCAAATAAATAAAACTGGTACTAAACATTAAACACTACTCATGTAGAATATCTAGAACTTGGTCAGAACATAAGGGATGTTCACAGCTCTTCAATGTAGGCCTGATAGGTCAGTGCTAGAAAACAAAAAAAGCACAGTTAGCATTGAAGTTTCAGTTCACTTGATCTGTGGTGGCAAAAGTAAATAACCCAGTAGTTCTTCATGACTGCAGCTTTAACAACTGCTGTCCTCTATGTAATATACAATGGCATTGGATTAGCAAGGTTTGACATACATAATTCCATTAAAATGTATGGCTGCAAACAAAATCACATCTCTCTCCTCAGTTAACTCACTCTCCAGAAGTGAAGAATACTTCTGCTAAGAAATCAGTGGGTGGTTTTTAAGAGAAGTTGATGTAAACATGGTAACAAGAGGAAGGGCAGGGAAGCAGATGGTCTTCTGACTTCTCATTTCGGAGCTACTGTAGCAGGTGTTGAAAAAGCCTACCATCCTCCTGATATAAAAATGTGGGGAAAACAGCCCTTTAGGAAAACCACAAAGAGTAATGACTGTATATTCTGTCATCTATCAAAGGGGAAACGTTAAAAAATGCAATTCCTTTCATGGAACTGATTAATATTTCAAACAAATGTGTACCACACTAAGGAGATGTGGCTACTCACAGTGGCTATAAATTACTGCAGATTACTCTGGAGAAAATGAACACCACTTTTCACAGGGGCCCGGATGTTGGCAAGAAGATAGTTTGTATTTACATTCTAGCATTTTCATAACATCAGATCAAGCCATTTCAGAGTCAGTGTTGTTCTGATTTTGTTGGATTGCAGCCTTTTGTGTTTCCCTTGGAGGCCTTGCTACCACTCACCACAATACAAGTGCATGTGCAAACACACACACAGACACACAGAGCCAGGCAAAACCAAAAGCACTTGCATCCAGTTACTAGAGAACATGGAGAATTATCTGCCAAGCAATAGCTATGAATTCTCACATTAAAAGTTAATTCCTTTCTTCCTTCTCTTTTTACATTTACTTTGGAAAACAGTAAGAATGCAAAGAGGTTGAGGGAAGGCAGAATATGTTCAGAGCTCTAATCTAAAGAGTTCTTCCTTACAGATTTTTCTGATGTCTAAAAACTAACCAATATTCTAAATTTATCCTCTTTTTCTTCTGCAAAACACTACTTAATGGGCATTGTCCCCCTTCCTGAGATCTAACATACATGCCTCAGGTCAGCTGGCTTGAAAGAAGACACAGTTCCTTCATTTTATTGACTCCATAAATTGTCAAATGAGAGCGATTTTGCTTCAAGTTTCAGACAACATCTAGTTCACACCAGAAAGGCTCAGTGGATTAACATTATAAACTACATCCTTTGCTCTTCCTCACTACAGTATTTCAATGGTTAAGCTTGTAATTTGAGTACCTGCCTATGAAGGGGGAAACAGATCATCTTTATAGTTCCTTCCAACTCAAACCATTCCATGATTCTATGTTCCTATGACCTGAAGTGGAAGGCTGGTGTTCATCTAACAGCCTACATAACTGACACCAATTTTATTAGTATTCATTTAAATACATTACAAAAACATAAAATCATAGTACTCTGTACTTACTCCAGTCACTGGGTTTCACCTACTTCTCTTCATCAGATTTTCAGAAATAATCTTAGCTTTTGAAAGGGTCTGGTTCTGCATTTCCATTTTGAAAAAGTTTTGGTTTTTTTTTAATTTTATGAACATGTTGATGTCTTTGCTACTTTCGTTAACTGCATTTGAGCAGCTGAGTCACAACTGACCGAATCCTCAACACACATTCAAAAAAATAAATAAATTAATAACATTAGATTAATTCAAACTAAATGAATGGGAGGCATAAAAAAATTAGTAGCTATGCCTAAAACCTTTTAGGACCAAGCACCATACTCCTCAGAACTAGTCCATATTTTACTTTGCTGTACAGAGAAGAACACAAACAGAAACAAAATATTATGACTCACTGGAATTGTCTTTTCCTAGTATGAATCATGAGTAGTTTACATGAAAAGTGTGGAATTACATGAATGTGTATATATATGGTGCAAATAAAGAGGAAAAACTCCAGATAAATAACAAAATGTGCATGACAAGCTGTCTTGGGGGTGCATTTAGAATGAGGAAGAAGAAGGCAAGTTTCTATGAGATTTATCTCCTGGTTATAATGATAAATTAATAGGATAATGTAGGTTGGAAAGAACCTCTGGGGATCTCTAATCCAAAAATAATCTCATATTCTAAGGAGAGTCATCTTATGTCAGGCTGTTCATGCCCTTTTCTAGTCAAACTTTTGAGCATCCCTCAGGTTGGAGGTTGAACAGTCTGTTCCAATGTTTGACAACCCTCAGAGTGAAAAATTGTTTCCTAATATGTAGGTGGAACTTCCTGTGGTTTTTCACCTCAGAATCTACTCACTGAGCATATCTGAGAAGAGTTTGGTCCTGCCTTCTCTATAATATCCATGCTGCTGTTGCTGTAGGCAACAGAAAGACCCTGGTTCCCCTTCACTGCACTTGCTCTAGTATGTCCACGTCTTTCTTGCACTGAGGATCCCAGAAGTGGATGCAGTACTGCAGATGTGGTGACACAAATGCCAGAGAGAAGGGAATAGTCACCAAGTTAAAAGATATTCTGTCTTTTCCATTTCTGCAAGATTGTTCAGAGAAGAACAAAGAAATGTTAAGAAGTAGATTTCTAGGAAAGCACTGACTACTAAAGTCAACTGAAGAATTAACAAAATAGTGGGAGAAAATATTTGTACAATATAAACAATAGAGGAGAAATACTAATTTAGGAATTTATGATGTGGGATATATTTGAAAAAGTAATTGGTTTAGACAGTCATCTACAAGAATAGATTGTTTGGATTAAATGGCCCATAAGCCTCCAGCCTAATAACAGGGAAGGTCCATCTCTTAGCACAACGAAACAAATGGGACAACAAAAACTAGATCCAGTGCTTCCTGAAGACAGTGGAAAAAAATACATCAGAAATAACAGTTAGAAATGTAAGGAAAAAACACTCTAGGTCCTGAGATGAACAAGTATATCACAACTCAGCATGTCTCTTTACTGGTAAATATTCAAACCCTCCTCCTTTTGGTGGCCTTGTCATACATCTAGTTGTGACTGGCTCCTGGTCCACAGAAACTCCAAACTGTACCTAGTTTTTGTCTGGGAAAACACTACCTAGCCCATCACTGTGGGAGAAACTTAACACTGTGGGTGAGTGCATGCCAGTGCTTGAGCCAATGTCCTGGATCTGTTCGATCTGCTAATGTGACCAAAGTATCCTGTGGAGCATCTCAAGAATCCCTTTTCTCACCTTCCCCAGGTATTTAAATCCAGAAACACTCAGTAAGAGAGCTTAATGCATGTAAGTCATGAAGACCTTGAAGCAAAAATCAAAGTCGGTATCCCACAAATAAGCTATTTCCGTCCTTCTGCCAGGATGACCAAATAAATAAATCAATAAATAAACCAGACAGAATGTTCCAAAGATCTAGAAATCAAAATTTTATTGGGTAAAGCAGAAAAATGTGTTTCAGTGAGGCTGTATTAGTAACAGTCCTTATCTTCCATCAGAGAACAGCTAGCTGGAGTATCCCTAAAGGAGGGACATCTCTGTGGTGGCCAAAGTCCAACTTCAACTTTCTAGGGGGAGGAGAGCATCTTGAACTCCAGTTTGGACCTAACCAGCATTTTGTGAAGTTGCATCATCTACTTCCTGTGCAATGCACCACTTGCCATGACAGCAGATGTACTGGGTCAGATCAAGGGTCCATCTAGTCCAAAATCTTTTTCTCTCACAGTGTCCAGTAGCAAAAATGTTAATAAACAGGAATGCATGAAAATCAAAAGCAGAGATTGGAACAGCCATGAACTTTGAAATCCAAATCCTCAGTCAGGACCTGAATTATCCAGAGTGTTTCTATGCCTAAAACAGGTCCAGTCAATCCCCTCCTACCACAGCAAACTCTATCTGAAGGCACTGATTTAGGTGTGTGTCACTGGGTGTGAGTGGAAAGAGGCATAAAGCAATGAGATGAATTCCCCAGCTTGAACACCATACTTTGTAATAAACATTGCTTTTAAAACATTGTGGAATTGGCCAAAGAGAGTTGAGTCATTCTGCTGCTTGTGTCAATATTCTATTAAAGACATACATACTTGTATATTCTCTCACTAGCCATCTTTTAATTTTCTGACCAGCTGGATAAATGTTGATAACATAGTAAATATTCCTGTTTTTTTAAAAAAAATCCATACCTCAAGGATATGCATTTACAGGATTATTGGACTTCTTCATGACATAACATAAACCCTTCTGCCAAAGGATGGACTTGATGTGAAGGCCAAATTTTAACTGGAAACACCCTTGTTTTTGCAGCAGCAGAATGCCACACACTGTGTGTGGGAAGACTCTTGGCCAAGTTGGCCTTGCAGGGATTACCAAAACATGAATGCTGTTCCTAAAGAACTGCACTTGAAAATACTCTGATCACTTGTATTGTTGTGGATTAGTTTGATTAAAAATAGATGCAGGTGTCCAACCCCTGGAAAGTTGGAGTATAAAGTGGAAACAAGATGCCAGAGATATGTAGATTCCTTCAAACTGGTGTTTCTGGTGCTGTTATTTACATTATAGGCATCATCACAGAGTTTCACTTTCAAAGATCACACCCATAAATCAAATCCAAGTGTGCTCAATTTGTTCACTGCTGCCAGTAATGAATCTCAGTCCTAACTCTAAGAAAGAATTGTCTTTTCTGACTAAACCAACAAAATTCTCCTATTTCAAACTCAGTTATGACCACGATGTCTTGCACCTGCAGCAATAAAGGGGGCCTAAAAAGCCATTTTGCCCTGATAAAGCATCTTCCACTATGGCAAAGGGAGAGCAGATGGGGAGAGGAGATTCACAGTAGTGAATGAGCAGTAGGCAGCATGGGCAGGGACAGGTCTCTGACAGGCTCTCTTTACCCCAAAAATGGCCCAAAAATGTTTGCCACAGTATCAATGAGAGCATGCAGAAGTCCATTTTTTTTTTATTTTTTATTTTTATTTTTTCACACAGAAAGGGGCAACTTCTCTTCCTTCTAAGCAGGATTAAGCTTTCAGTCCCCTGACTACCACACATCTGTGTGTGTTGGTGTGTAGTCTGGTAAGGAGACCATTTGTTCATGGCCCAGAAGATGCCTTCACATTGAGGTTTCAATTCTTTGCTCATCAAAAGGCACCTTCCAACAGCTTCTCCTCTCACTGTTTCCATTCGCCCACAGCTTTCAGGCCTAGGAAACTGACAACCAGATGCCAGAAAGCATTTCAACAAAGTGTTTACTAATGCAAAAAACCTAGCAGGAAACTGCTTTTTTATGTAATGCCCATGAACTCAAATCAATGAAAATTTCAGTTCCTCTATAAAGATTTCAGCCAGCTCTGAGCAATACACAGCTGACACTTCCTTTACTGCAGGAAGTGCCAACCAGCAGCAAAAGTTTCAGTCCAAACTATGACGTTAACAGAGCAATAACAAAGCCCTGTGCCATCCAGCTGTCTTCTAAAGGGCCGCTCGTTGCCACACCTGGCCAGCCCGTTTGCACTGATGCTGCTTGTGATGCAAAGACAGAAAACCCTGGAGTTACCGTGGGTAAACTATGGAGCAAAGGAGAGGCACTTCTGCTCTAATGCTCTAAGCAAAGCACTGATGGTTTTGTTGGAGTCTCTGAAAGATTACTGCCCCCTCCACTTTTGAACTTTCAGCAGAAGCTATGATTTTTTCAGCCCTATCCTCAACCACGCCATAAAACCAGTGGGGGATTGACTTGGCTTAACGTACATGAAGGGAACAGGGCTAGCTCTCCAACCTGGCAGCGTGTCTCCTTCACTTGCTGAAGCCAAGCACGCTGCCAGCAAGGCCCAGGTGTGCATCACATGAGCAGGTGAAAAAAATAAAAAATGTTTATGTGCTTTGTGATGACAGTTCTGAGTCCATAGAAAGCACAATACATGACAAGGAGCGTGCTCAGCCCAAGATACTAACATTCCTCATGTGCACAGGCAGAAATCCAAAGGCACCTTGCCTTCATCTTCTTGGAAAATTCATATGACTTTAGATCTTTCACATGGATTATTTTTTTTTTAAGTTGATGTGTTTTCCCTGTTTTGTTTTGGGTTTTTTTTAATGCATTTTTATGTTTCTCAAAATAAGCAGCAAGGAACCACTTTACGAGAAGATGGGATCTCATGCTGCATTTACACAACTGCATCAATTTAAGTGAGATCAGAATCAACCACAGACAGGTCCTTTCAAAAATACTAATTAAACCACCCTTTGAAACCAAAGTTTAAATTGGAACTCTCCCTGTGTTGGAACTCTCCATGCGTATATAGTTCAAATGAGACAGGTTTAATGTACAGCTTGCTTGGAGACAGCAAGGAAGATGGTGAAGGGTTTAGAGCATAAGGCTTATGAGGAGCAGGTGAGGGAAGCTGGGTTGTTCAGCCTGGAAAAAAAGGAGGCTGAGGGCAGACTTTCTGGTGGGTCACCATCCCCGGAGGTATTTAAAAGATGTGTACATGTGGTGCTGAGGGACATGGTTTATTGGTGGACTCAGCAGTGTGCTAGGTTAACAAGTTGGATCCTAAAGTTCCTTTCTGTCCTCAGTGATTCTGTGATTCTATTCTATGATTCTATGTGATCACCAACTTTCAGGAAGTGTCCTGAATTGATAGGGTGCTGATAAAAAGCTTACATACAACCAAAACCAAGTGAATTTTATTATTAAAAAGGAACCTTTTCTACTGTGTTCCCAGGAGAGGCGGCAAGAGGGTTTTTTTCTTTATGGAACCATTTTGATTGTATTTGTGGTGCATCTTTAAAAAGCTTTTTCTCTTGGGCAAATGGGAATTTGTATCATATGAACACCAACACCTATCCAGTAATGCACATTCTATCAAATGAAAAAGAGCAATTTAAAAATACATAATAGATGCCCAGAAATACAACAACCAGCAGATCAGACACCTAGAGTCTGTTTTATAGTTACATGATTCTATGAACAGTAAGAAATAAGGAGACAAAGATGTTTTACACATGGCATGAGGAGATATAGTCTCATATATTAAAGCTCAGGGTATTTTATATACCAAACTATTTCTGTTTGGTACACACTGAACCTTTCTCTTAATGTTAACAGAAGAAAACAACAAATGCACTCGAACTAATTCAGAGTCTAAAAAGGGGTTTTGGAGTTGAAGATGTTTGTTATTAGAAAGAACCTTCTTTTTAAAATTTTTTTCTTTTGAAGTCTACGGTGACATTTTTAGAAAGTATCAAAAATTGTCATGTGTGAGTGAATGAAAGCAAAGGAGAGTGCAAAAGAGCATGTGGCTGTAGATACTTTTATCTAAGCAGGGACATAAATTTCAAGCACAAGAATGGGAACATATTAGGTTTAAGTTGAACAATGGAAACCAAAACTGGCCTCTTCAGTTTTTATTATCATCTTCACTTTTTAAAAAGGGATATCTTTCAAACTGTAATCTACAAAGTAAATGGAGTGTATATATATATCTAGAACTGTATCTGTTTGAAAACATGAAACAGCCCTACAGTTCAGGTTGGGAGGTAGAGAGCTGGTGGCTTCCAACCAAATGAGTTACTAACTACATTCTGTTTCCTGAACGTGCACTGGCTGCTCTGCTCTGTGGATTGTTACCAGCTTCAGCATTTTTTAAATATTTCCCATTACCCTTTATTTGATATTTTATGCTTCCCCTCATAAACCCTTTAAGCAGATTAATTGTGCCTGTGATGTTTGTTTGGAAGTACAGCTGCTCTTCCTTCCAGTTTGTTTTATAATTGTGATGTCTCAAAGATATCCTCATAAAACTGACGGGTGGATCTGCAAACAACCAGAGTTTTATCAGAAAAGAAATCCAGATTAAAGTTATTGGAGAAAACATTTGAGTAATGCTCAATGTTTTTGTTTTGTTTGTTTTGTTTGTTTTTGGTGTTGTTTTTTTTTAAAGCACAATAGAAATGTAAAACAAATCCATAACTTCAGCTACATATTTATTATATATGCTAAACATTGTTAATTCTGTAGTTTACTTTGCTCAGAAAACATACTTACATGATTTTGGTAAGGCAGGATGTCTTAGAATAAATAAAAAATCCAACCTCAAGAGTCTAAGAGCAGTACTAATTGGTTCAGGGGCTGTCATGCTGTACCTCCAACAAATGCTATATCTCAGGATTCTTTCGGTTATTAGTTGGAAAGGATGGGTGAGCTTTCAGACCAAAGCAATTGCTAACTATAAAACCAGATCAAATAAAGGCTTCAATTTGAAAGAGCACCTTTAAAGTCCATTTGTGAGATACAGTGTTCAGCTGTTAAATGTCTTGTAAGTTTTCCAAGAACTTTGGTGAGCTTTCTTCATAAAATCTATATTATTTGCATTGAAGATTAATGATAGGCTTATTAAAAATTCAAAAACTTGGAGAGGTTTTCTGTGATTATGAGCAAGGGTCATCACACTACATTATTTTGGAATGTTTTTAAAGCTCTGTCAGTAGAACTACGGTTTAAAAAAAAATCTATAGACAAATTTTTCAAGTTTGTTTTTCATTTTAAAAGCATACTATTTATTTTTTTCTCTTTCATTTATAAGTACATGCACAATAGCAAAATATCATTCCCAGTTCCATCCATGCAGTGTGATTGGATCTAACTTCATGATGGTTTGTAATGCAGCAAGCATGGTCAAATCAACATGACTATGCAGGCAGAAGGGAGGGAGGATTCCTCCTGTAGACTAAAACAGGTCTGCACATTACAAATGAAGACAGAGCATGTATGGAGGGAAATCTGACCCTGATCCTCATTTTTGTGGCACAGAGATGGGCTGCTGCCCTGTATTGGTCTGACCCAATGAGGATGAAGCAGTACTGGATGCTTCCCTACTGTCATATGTTAAAGCCAAGCAACAAATCAAATGAATAGAGATGTCCAAGATGGGGGTCTAGTTAGTGACCTGACTTCTTGCTCCCTGCCTCCATGATGGAGGAGAGGATTACTCTACCTTTTACCAAGGCAGCTGTCTACTGTTTTCTCTATCTATTTACATATATTCGGGAATCAGTGTTTTGGGTAAAAGCATAGGTCTCCCACAATGCCCATTTTGAGATATTCTAAAACAAGATGAAAGCCAAGGAAGTCAGCTTCTCTAAGACATCAAGAATGGACACTCAAAATGTAATTAGCTACCTAAAAGTCCTGGTCACAGTGGCCTGGGTTCATGCTATACTGGGGCAGCACAGTCATGAATGGGATTGGTTTTCCCTTCACCCATCAGTCAGTGCAGACAGGTATGTGCAGGAAGCAGCTCAGGTCTTAAGAGAGAAATTCAGATGCTGAAGGAGACCAAGTTCCTGCCGATGGTGCCTATTTCTGCAGTAATTAGAAAAAGAACAAACTGTGGCTGCGATCCTAACTCAGGCACCCTAATTCTGTTACCTGAATCCAGTGTTCAAATATCTTTCTTTAAACATATATAACTTAAGTAACCACCTGTAATGATACACAGATTTTAAAACAACTTCTTAAAGTGCAAAGTCATCAATCACTAACACAAAGTGCAACATTCTACAAAAAATATAATTTAAAATAAAGACTTCTATCACTTTACCCAGAGGAAAATTAGGACTGAAATGGTAGAAGCACATTGAGTCATTTTAGGCAATTCCTATAAGGAATGGTGTGAGATTACCATGTCCTGTGGCTATGTATCTGAGCTTGAAATCAAGGAAGAAGCATAAACATCCTAAAACACTTTTCTACAAGAAAAAAAGCAGCAGTGCTGGAATACATTCACTCTTGTGAAAAAACCCTGTGGTCCTCAAGACAGCTCTGCAAACACCCCTTCCCAGTTTGCCAAAATCAGGGAAAGCTGTTAAAGACATTTAAAAGAGGAAAAACATAGATTGAAACCATGGTTATGTAAAATCTGTGCTGTTTTAGAGGACACAAAACTTCTGTTAGCTTAATAATTAATAAAAACCATTACATTAAAAGTTCTAAACATACCCCCAGTGTTACACTGCCCTTACTCTCCCCAGCATGAGGAACTTAGTGCACTTTTCATCCTTTACCTTTCCCTATCCATGTTGCCTTTCTTCCTCTCCATGTACCTGGCTCTGCCTTCTCTTCCCCAAGCCATGCTGTTTGTCCATGTGCTCCCCATGTGCTCCTCTCCTCCAAACCAAACACTCTGTGATGCTCAGCTCCATCTAACCCAGGAGCCTGCAGACCCCTTCTCTGGCCCCTGGCAAACACACAGTGGAAGCTGGAAACAAAATCATCTCAACACAACTGGTTCTCCAGTCTCTTCATTCTGTTCCATACCTGTTAGGTATGGAACTTCACAGCAAAGATAGCAAGGAACAACTTTTAAAATGCCCAGTACCTGCCTAGCTTTTTTTAAATTAACATTCCCTCTATTCACACCAAGTAAATTCCTTGAAATCTTGGAATTTGTTAGGTGTGGCATTTATACATCAGCATAGGAGAGACAGACGCAGAAACATTACATCAGGAACATTACATTGCTACAGGAGCAACACCTTATGACTGTTAAACCTCAATTCACATACAATTATTTGCCTACCAGACTTAGAGCCATGGATCAAGTTTGCTGCCTTTCATGAAGCATGGCTCAAGTGATGGTCAAGCCCCATCTGAAGATTCTAAATAGACAAGAAACAAAAATGCCACTATTTCCACTTCAGAGATAACCCTGCAGGTTTTTAAGGCCAGGTTGGATGAGGTTTTGTGCAACCCTGATCTAGTGGTTGGGGCCCCTGCTCATAGCAGGGGGGTTGGAACCAGCTGATCCCTTCCAACCTTAACAATTTGATGATTCTATGATATTTAACTCAAACAAGGAGGACAAAACCTCTTAGCTGAGGTTACACAGCTTTCCTTACACTGCTGAATTAAAGAGTGCCTGGGCATGTGCCCAGCACCAGAACATGAATGCCAGGCACCATGACCCTCTCAGATGGTCCCTGGTATAGTTTTGGTATGGGTCAGCTAATACTTCTCCACAACTGTTCCCAAGCACACTTTGGTCATTAGCATGGGTCAGGGACTGTTGGCTGCACATAGTTTTATGATGTTCTGCTCTGGACAGAGAGAGAGCTGAAGGGTGTGGATGTGATCTAGCCATGACAGCTAGTCTTGGTGATTAGAAATGGGTGCCAGTCACATTTGGTTTCCCAGTTACAGGCATGGCCACAAGGGACAGTGACAGGCATAGGACTTCAACAGATGCAACCTACGATATATCTGAAATATGCAACTATGTTCACGTTACAGTCTAAAATCTCCACCTTTGACTAAAAACTCAATGTTCTGTTGCTTCCCAAATTCAAAACACCTAATAAAAACTGAGATAAACTTTCAGCTGGCCTTCAGGTTACCTGTCCATAATCACACCACATGGTTCCCTGTCAGCAAGGCTACTGCAACCACAGTTCTTAGTGACATGCATATTTCCTAAACACTTCCATGCTGACATCTAGTGATGTTGAATCAGTGGAAGATTTTCCTGTCTCCATCACTGCTAAGTTAGGAGAAAACTCCTGACAGGTTCTTGGAGATTGCAAAAGGCAGTCAATTGTACAGCTCTATTCAAGAGGTGCTGGGCTCCAGTATCTTTACAGCCACCTTCATGGTTTTCTCTTTGGTGACACTAATTCCTGCAAAAGTGACAATGGCCTGTGCTTGTCATGCCAATTTAGTTATTATGGTGGACTCTGAAAGCTAGAAAGCACAAGCTGTGATTAACACTAGTCACACAGTGCAGCAATTATTTTGAGTTACTACCAACCAAAGGCAGATTTGAACTGCTGACCAAGAAGTGAAAGGCTTTGTCTCCTGTTACCAATATCCTAAATCATCCAGCCTCCCCTGAAACTATATATTTTTTTTATTATTATGTAGGAACAATACTAGAATATCCCATAAACAGGTTCTTTAAATATTCAAACATGTCAGGTTGTACTTTCTACATTTTCAAATAATTGTGGAGTAAATATTTCTTAAATGAAGTATTTTACATCTGTCTTGGACCAAAGGGATCTTTCTGTCAGTAATACCACTGAACACTTGTAAAAGTATGTCGGCCATTACAGAGTTATGCACTCTTGGCAAATACAGTCTTTGAACTCATGTTACTGTGCTGCCAATAAAAAATATGTTCTTTTTTATCAACTGGATGTCTTTCAATTATACAATCATTGTCTGACAGAAAAGCAGTTGCAATAGATTTTTTTAAATACTTTTTTTTTTTTTTTTTTTAAATTTCACACCAGTTGGCAAAAGATTGACGTTTGTTTGCCTGACTCTCAAAGAGACATTTGGTGTAGTTCAATAGTACAGAGAAAATACTGTATAAAGATCAAAAGGAAAAAAAAGCATGTACACTTTCCTGTGAAAGACAACACATGGTCCTTGCAGAAGGAAATGCTTCATTTCTTTCCCATACATCAGAGCTAGTCATTCACCTCATCATTTTGTTCATCTGCAGTCAAAGTGAACAGTGCTGGAGCTGGAGGCCTGAGCTGACTAGTATTTTCATAACCCATTTTAATCCCATAGAGCACCAAAAGCAAATATCCAAAAAGGAACTGTGCTCATAACACAGGTCTGTTAGAATAAAATAGCTGCCACTACACAGATGCTCATATAAGCAGCCTAATCCAGACTTCACTTAAAAATGCTAACTTATTTTTCTTATCACTGTAATCACTGAAACTCTGGGAAATTACTTTTCAAGGAGATAACAGCATTCAAAACACCCCCTGCCCCCAAACACACAAACCTTTTCAAAACCACACGTGACAGCGTGGAGGCACTCAGTGATCCAACATGCTACCAGGCCTCATCCATTCCAACAAAACCTCCCATCTACCCAGCTTCTGCACAAACTTTACATTACCCATAGGTTTAGAACTGACAAAATACCCTTCCAACACTAAAGACATGCTGAGGTGTCCCCATGTCTGAAACACATGCAGCTCTATAATTTTTTACAAGCAATAATTTTTTGTGTTTGCCCTCTGCAAGGTACTCTAAGCTATGTCCCTCCTACAAAGAAAAGGTGTGCTTTTAATTGTCACCCATGTAATCTTCCTCTCTGTCTACTCTTCTTTCTGTGAGAATTGCACTAGTAATTGCCTAACTTCCTTGTGATCGCACTGATGTGGAATGCACTTAGTTATCCTATAGAGTAAGTTGTTTGTTGTTTAATGGGGGAATTTCTCTTTCTTTTCCTCTTTGCACTGCCCAGGAGCACCAAGAAACTCTTTTTAATACCACTTGTACTGTCCTATATACCTCCTGCACTGTTTCACTTGAAAATTTTCTCTTTCCACATGCAAGGTCCCACTCCATGTCTTCTCTCTAAGTACTTAAGTACTTAACCAACACTTTTCCATCAGCCACCTACCTCAGTGTTGTTCAGGTTTCTCTTTTCTCTCTCCATCCTCTCCTCTACAGCTACTATAATTATCCTTTTGGTGATCCAGTTAGTAGCAACTGTGAAAACACCTTCAGTCCTGCTGCAAACAGCCCATTTGTGCTAGACAGTTTTTGATAGTCAAATCAGATACTTTCCCCTTCCTTTTGGTCTTGTTCTCAGATAGGACATGTGCACTGATAACTGTTCCACATGGTGTCTATCTTTCATCTTATCTTGAGTTCCTATGAGCTTCTTCAGTTTCTATCCCAGTGTATACAGACAGGTAAGTAGGCTGCAGTGGGCTACCAATAGGGGAAATAACTAGTTCCAAATTACAAACCAAATCTCGTATGTTAATCCTGATACAGAAGAAGGAAGTGAAAGCTTTGCTGATGGGCTTCTCTATCCACTTGCTGACCTCTCCCAGCAAGAATTACTTAGGGGTGCTGCAGTTTTCTGCTTCCTGGTAACATAATGTTGTTTCAAGGGTAGTGTAGGGCGAGAGAAAGAGGAAGGAAAGTCTCCAGAAGCCCAAAAGAGCCACCTCTCTTCCTGCCTGGGCTATGATCTAAAGATGTGGGAGAGAAAGATGAAGCAGAGGTAAGTCTGAAGGAAAGAGCAGAATGAATATACTTGGGATTGCTAAGAGACATGGAAATTAGGAGACTGTAAGACCAAAACTGTTTCACACATAGATTTGGATTTACTGAGGGCTGAAGCATATATCTTTTATAACTTCAGATATTTTATATCAATATTTCTAATCTTGACTGAATGTTATTGTGGTTGTGACTCAGAATTTATAAACCTCTGGACCCATGTCCTACAACAGAGAGACATTTGAAGGTGCTGCCATCATCCTGTAATGCATATAGCAGATTACACCTCACAGGCAGCAGCAGACACTCCAGAAAGCAGCATCTGCAGAGAGCTATTCCACTCACCTAAGCCCCAAGTCGTGCTCTGAATATGCCTGTCTGTTTCTATTGCATATAACAAAACTGTAGGACAACTGAAAGCTGGAGGGCAACTTTTGCCAACCAGATTTCTAAACTGAGCATGTTAGTAAAATGCCTGTAATTAGACCAGACAAAGCTGGACCCATCATCCATGAAGAACCATTCATGCCATTACCTGATACCCACATTGCCTTTATTCCTTCCTCTTTCACTGTCTTGTAAAGACAGGGAATATCAATTATTATATTCATTCTTGCAATATTTATCTTAAATTGTCCTGTTGACAAGACAAATAGGCCCTTCACTTAACTTAGAACCCTGTGTTGGTAATTGCATTCTACAAGTCTCTGTTCCTCTCCAGTGACTATAAAAGGAATTTGGATTTGCTCAGACTTGTCTGCACCACAGCTACCTCCATTTGGCTGTACGAATGCTGTCCGAGGTATCCACATCCTTTGACAGGAGGCTTGAGGAATTTAAAAAGCCAGAATCACATCACTTGAGCCTCCTCAAATAACTTACTGCAGCTCTACCAATAAATCTACAGCCATAAAGGGCCTGGGTCCAAACTTTTCCTCATTCTTACAACTTCTCTGTATCTCAGACTTTTCCATCCTTGTAATATACTTGTGCCATGAATCACTGGAGATCCTACCATTCTTGTTCCTTTTATGGCATTTGCTGTGAGACAGGCTCCTTGCTAGCAGAGCCCTCCATTCCACACAGCTCAGTGGTCCAAATGGATGCAGTGGTCACCTAAATTATTAGACCAAACAGCTAATTAATTAATGATTAGGCATGTTCCTTCTACAATAACTCAGCACAAAAGCTCAAATATACTGTGGAAAACAGAAAAAGTTTCAAATTTTGTTCTGATCTGTGATGTTTTCCACTTCCCACACTTAATGATTGGGTATGCAATGCCCTGATGATAGACCTGAATAAATGTCATGTTGAGGAGACATGCAACCTGTGGGATGGGGATTCTTTGCCCTTCACCATTGCAAAAGTTTTATTATACTCTGGTTTGCAACATAAAGCCTCAAGTAAATCTAAAATATGCCGAATTTTGAACAAAAAATATTAATTATGAGCAACAATTCAGGTGAATTTTAAAATGTATTTCACCAATAAAAACAAAGGGGAGAAAAAGTCAAGTAAATGAACATTTTTTAACACTGATATACTTCTGGCTGTTCGCCAACTTTAATAATCTAACCTCTGTTTAAATTAAAATATCGTGTCAGTTTTTAATACAAGCCCTACATGAGCTGCAAATTCACAATATGTGTTAAGCCTAAAAAAATCATCATCTATCATTGCACTATTTCAGCAGTGGCAGCTGAGTGTTTTTAAAAGGTTCCTATGAACACAGATCTTAGTTTAAATGTAATATTATGTTATATTACTCACACTTGAACTGACCTTCATAAATATCAAATCCTTACAATTATACGTCCTGACATTTAATACTTTCCTGCAGACTAAGCAGGACCATGGTACATTATAAGGTCACTTGTCATTTGCAGCTTTTAGAGAAACTTATCATTTTAATGAAGACACTAACTCAGACACATACAGTAATGAAATTGTGGACAAACATACTTCAGATTGGCTCAAGGGTGCACCATACAGTTCTGAAAGACTGAAAAAATGCCTTGCTAGTTCCCTGCCCATCTGTATTAACAGGCAGCATATGCTTTGCATTGTTACCATAGGAAATGACTTCTTAAGTGGTGCTAGTGAACACGGAAGGGTTAACCCTTCCAACTCTCCTGGGATTAAACCAACAGGATTCCCCAGAGGACTGATCCTCCTCAAGCAGTAAGCAAGGAAGCTGTTCTAGGTCACTTAACCATTCAGCCAAGTAACTGGGAGAAACACCAGATTGATCCAAGAAGGTGTTGTACCCATAAACCCAAATTATGCCACTTACACCTTAAGGTCCCCTAGGGGTGAATGGCAAGTTAGAGGCCACTCTGGGCAGCAATTAAACCCAGATAAGAATGGAACATCTTGAATAAAAGACTGAAAACTGTAATAAAAGCAAAAGCTAAACATAATTAATTTCAATGCATGTGAGTCTCACCTTATTTTGACCCCAGGCCTGTTGCAATGTCTGTAATATTCACATCCAGATGACATGAGAACAAGAATGGAAGAAGGAATATTTTCTTTCTTGTGTACTCTGCACAATCCTGATATAAACTCATGTCCAGGTTTCTCATCCTGTATTTGCATTTTCTTCTGTATTTGTGGGAGGAAATAGTGCAATACCCAGAACAATTAAGTATGTGATGCTACAGGCAATGAAGAATATGCTAGCAACGCAAGTAAAAACCAACACACTAGAACTGTAAATGTCATGCTAGAGAGAAAAAATTCCCAAAGAGAGGAATAAGAGATCACTATTTCTCCAACAATTTTCTTTGCTTTCCAGACTTTCATCTATCACCAATAACAAGAGTGGAATGCACAACAAAACAGAACACAAAGGTGTCAGAGATGTCTCCTGCACTAAAGTGATTTCATTCTTTTCACACTAACAGGGCCTACGTACTAGTAAGATTTCCTCATGTGCTTAAATGGGTGATATAAAATCTTAAATTTGTTCAGACATGAAGCCACATAAATGTGCAGGCATAACAATTCTTTCATATGGTGATCAAAGTGCTGATCAATATAATTTGAATAATGAAGAGCACCTGGCCTTACAGATAGTTTTGGAAGCAGCTTGGACACATACATATCCCACTGACTTTGTGTACCCGAATGACTTCCTAAGGAAGGATGCCAGTCATCTTAGCATCACTCTAAAGCCAGTGGATAGAAATACGTGTCTCTAGGCTACACCTACACATGAAGCCAGGCATCAACACATGCACTACAGCTTGACCAAGCAAATCATGAAGTTGCTAGTCCATGGAGTATGCTAACCCAGATCAACTTGTACTCTGCCAGACAATGTGAGAAATACCACAGGGCAAGGGCCTTTTGCCATGGGCAGTTTCAGCACAGCCATCTTGTTTTGGAGAATAAGAGAATTTAATAATATGGATATTATCAAAGAGTACCAGCTGGCCTAAAAACCAAAGAGGGAACCTTGGCATTTTAAAATTTATTAGTATACATAGCACTAAGAGGTCAGTTCAGATGGGATGCTTGATGAATTACTCCCTGAAATTGTCTAACCTCTCATCAGAGAAGTCTACACTGATCATTATCCCAACTTAAGGGCTTTAGATAAGTAATACAAGAACACCACTGACAAACAATGAAAACATAGTCTATAATTAGGTTTAATACATCTGGCAGCTGTCATCTGCCAGAATTGGTACAGAAAACCAGGAGGGATTTCATGCATGGAATCCATTTCACAATGTCATCTAACAGAAGTCCTGAAACTGCCAAGAGAAATCTCAGGGAATATTCTTTTTTTCAGTGTTTTTTATTTTCCCACTTAAAGAGGTGCCTCTTGTGAATCTCACTCTGCCTACCATTCATCTTTACGTATTTAAGGAACTTTGGCACACACAACAATATTCTGAATACCACTCTTACTTTGAACTATGGCAATACTGGGCACTATTGTGGCTGCTTCCCTTTCTGGATCTGGTCCTGAGTATCCAAGAGCAAGAAATCAAGTAAGGACTGTTTATTAACAAATGACATGGCTTGACCAGAAACCCAATCGAAACAACTAACTGTCTCCATTCTCATAACCTTCCTTTCCCATGGACAGGATCTAATTTAATTGATCAGGTGGGAAGTAGGCCCATGTTCCTGCACTCATCTAAACCTCCAAAGGGAGCTACAGAGGAAAGGAAAAGGGACACAGTTCCTTTTCTTCAGGGATAACAGATCACTGGAGACAAGGCGCATGGACTGGGAAAGCCCTAGGAGTTCATGGTTACAGTGTTACTCCTCAACACTTCATTTTTAATGATGTACAAGGCATGATCTAGCCCTGAGTGTGCTGTGCTGTGCTGCCTTTCAATCATGAGGAGAGATTGATGTTTCAAGGCCTATAGGTGATTGATACCTGTGTAATTTTATACCGCTGCCAATAAAGCAAGCAAGTTTTCAGATGAATGTGTATATGGATACTCAGTCAGGAAACCATATCCCGAAAGGCTGGATATGTATTAAACTTTGTATGTTTTATGTTGTACATTAAAAAAATAATTGTAATTCCAGATAAAAACTAGTCTGATCTTCAAGCACTCATCAGGTTCCAAATGGAGGTAACCTGTATCATTTGTACCAGTTCTTTGAAACAGAAGACAGACAGGTAACTTGTTGCTGCAGTGTTTACTGCAGTATTTTTTACAACAAACCTAAGGTTCTCATTCCCCCCTAGGAGTTATATCTCCCATAAATTTCAAAAGATCCATTTAAACCACAACTCAGAATAAAAAACAATCAAAGTAGTCAAAGGAACTGAAACAAGATGCCTTAGATTGGAATAATTACACATTACAGCTTCTGTTGCAGACTTCCTGATAACTCTTCAGTTAATGCAATTTCTCACAGTCCTCCTCTATTATGCATATCTGAAGGTGTGAGCTTTGTGCAAATAAAGCAATTCAGTGTTTATATAATTAAAAACAGCTGGACTTTATCATCTGTATTTATGAGCCTCTATGCCTTTTCTCAGACATGAAATCTGAATTGCACTCACAGGCTGGCTGAAGAAGAACAAGGAGCTCCAAGAAGTGATAGGTTCCTCAAACACCACCAACAAAAAAAACCCCAAAAGCCCCCAACTACCTACCAAAACAAACTAACAAAAAAACAACCCCCAGAAAATTTTACTGAGAAACCAATGACTGAAGAACAGGAAGCAGGATGGTTTTGATAAAACATGTAATGGTCTTACATTGGGTATGACCCTGATCAGTAATACTGGTCTTCCTTTCTTTTTAAGCATCAGACAAGGAAAAGTAACAAGTACATAACTAAAACTTCAAATTCCTTCAGTATTGCACGGCAAACCCTCTAAGTCTGCTACTGCTAATAATAATTACATGAGTAATCAGGCCCTGAAGATGAACAAAATTCCTTCTTTTGGCTGCAATCCAAAACCAAAAATTGTTATAGTCTAATGACAGCTTAATGATGGCCCCACTTGTAATGAGATTGGTTGATCAGAAAAAGTTATGCAGTGTATTATACCTTCACAATGTCTCAAAACTACCTCCATCAACAAGACCCTTCACCTGGCAGTCACAGCCCTGAGTTACCCAAAATGTCATGTGCAGGGTAACAGAATATTTGTGCTTAAATGTAACTTTTTTCTGAATCAGCATATAGAAACATACAAAATAGACTTTAAGCATGCTAACCCTGCATATCACAGAATCACAGAATCAGAATTACCAAGGCTGGAAAAGACCTTTAAGGTCATCAAGCCCAGCCTATGACCAACACCACCACATCAGCCAGACCATGGCACTAAGTGCCACATCCAGCCTTTCCTTTAACACCTTCAGTGATGGTGCCTCCACCACTTCCCTGGGCAGCCCATTCCAATGTCTGATCACCCTCGCTGCAAGGAATTACTTCCTAATATCCAACCTAAACCTCCCCTGGAGCAGCTTCAGGCTATGCCCTCTTGTCTTGTTGCTAGTTGCCTGGAAAAAGAGCCAAGCCCCCCTCTCCTTCCCTCTTTTATTTTCCTCTTTAAGTAGTGATGCTGTGAAGTGATGTGAGATCTTGCATTTCCATTCCCAGCAGAGGACCCCATGGAGTGCTCTGACCTGTGACCCTTATCCTTGCCACACATCCTTGCTTGGGAGCATGATCACTTTGGACAGCCTGCTGTGCCCCACACTGGGATTTACAGTAGCACAGACTAAATATTATCCATTTAAACTTATACCTAGAGATTCCAAGCAAGCAAAGCCGGAGACACTTCCTTCTCAGCTCCTGATACCAGAATAAACTAAAATGAACTTTATATATATATATACACACACATTGTATTGTCAAACCCTCCTGTAGGGGCGACACTGGTGGCAGTGTTTTCTGTTTCTAATCACCATGGCCTTTATGATACTGTACTTAATGAATTATGCTCCTCAGGAGGAGGTCAGTGAGAGAATTAAGCTAAAAACCCCTAACAGTGTTGTTGGCTGGGAGCCAGCTCTTTCCAGGCTGTGTTTCTGCATGAGGTCTACCACAGCTGGAGCGAAACGACTTGCAGGTGGCTCAGTGGGCAACAGATCACACAGTACTGCTCTGTCCGCCCCTCGACAGCAAGGAGGGAGTCACCTATGCCTGCCGTTGGTGGCTGAAAATGAGCAGGAAACATCTGACAATCTTGATTAAGAACTCCCAAGCACTGAACTTTCCATAAGGAAAAGGCACACTCAGATCTCTCGGCTTTTGACATTCCAGCTTCCAATTTAAATACTGCTTGGGGTCCAGGAGAAAACTCTAACGGTTATCCTTATGATGTGAGGCAGTGGATGCCTTAATAAAGATGATGTGCATGACCCAGTCAGCACACCAAAGCCTGGGTAATGAAGTAGGTATGGTCTGTTTCCCTCCCCCCCACCCCCCCCTCAAGTTTCAGTCATTGAGAATTTATAGGTTTTATTTTAAAAGTAGCTGAAACATACTAAGTAATTTTCTGGAGTGTTTTTAAACTATTAATTTCTAAATTACATGAACAGATGCATCTGCACAGTGGAAAATAGCATCAAATAGCTTGGGGGAACAGAGGAGCTCAAAGACCCGGCCAAATAAAGTTAGGTTCCACTAACAGCCTGCTTGGACAACTCCTTTCAGGTCCCTGGGAACCCCACCACTTGTCTGTTCAGCTTCACTTTCTTGCAGATTCATCATTTGTGGTTTTAAAAATACATAAATCTTAAATATCTACAGAAATTGAGGAACAGAAGGCTTTTCCACACCTCAGTGGACAAAAACTACTGTCCATTTGCTGCAGGACTCATTTGAGGCTCCTTAGCAAGGCAGACTTGGATGAAGCAGGAGGATGAAGGGCTGGAGTGACTCTCCTATGTGCAGACTGGGAGCCAGCTGGGCTGTGGGGTAAAGATTGGGGAGCTTGAGGATAGTGCTCATGATGAATAGCTCCTCACAAACACCTTTCCAGCAGTAGGTACCTACCAGTAGGTAGGTGTGCCCAATGTCATCACAGCAGAGGCAAGTCTGCCTCTCCTAAACCCCTTGTAAGGCTCCTTATAAGTAAAATCAGACAGCAAACACAACATACTGAAACCTGACCACCCGGCTGCGATGTGATTCTGTGAAGGTACACAGGACCTCGGGTTTACATGTGCTCATCAAATCTGCCTCTGCTTTCAGCAACTCTGCTGCTTCTCAGCTACCACTGCTGAGGATTTTGCATGGTTTCAGAAATACTGTGGCTTAGAACAACACTGCCAGAAACCAGAAAGATGTTTCTCTTCTCCAAAAAATATGAAGTCAATCTCATTCTAGAAGTTTGAATGGAGAGTGAGGGTCAAACATGCTGAATCTTAGATGCTGGGGGTCCTTGGTTTTGGTGGAGCAGTAAGGCTCTTCTAACTTTGGGATCAGCAAAATGTTTTGGTTGGATATCAGGAGAAGGTTTTTCACACAGAGGGTGGTTGAGCACTGGAACAAGCTCCCCAGGGCAGTGGTCACAGCACCAAGCCTGCCTGAGTTCAAGAAGCATTTGGATGATGCTCTCAGGCACATAGTGTTATTCTTGGGGTGCCCTACACAGGGACATGAGTTGGACCCGATGATCCTGATGGGTGCCTTCCAACTCAGCAGATTTTATAATTCTGTGAGACTCCACTAACATATTTAGCTCTGTGTTCCAGTTACTGAAGCTCAACAGTGAAGTCATGATAAAAAAAAAAAAAAAAAAAAAAAAAAGTCTTAATGATTTCTATGATTTCTACCATAGTTTTATGAAAATGGCTGCTACTCCTCCTGCAAAAGTAAAAAGATAATGGGTTGATCTGTGGCCTCCTGTTTTTTATCAGCCCTTCTTACTAATCACATGCATCAAATCAGGAATGGGAAACAATAGCATGTGACTAAGATAACCATAAACTGATTTTAAAACCCCCAAAATACATATAATAAATGAACAGTTTACAAGTAGGTATAAAAATTGATGTTTCAACACAGAACATAACTACCAAAAGAGTTAACTAGGGAATAACTAAGCCTGTGTGCAAAGAACTGGTTAAAAGTATACATAAAATAACATAGCTGGACAAAATTTAATGAACACCCTGTTCTGGCTTCTGATTTACTCACAACACCTAAAACAAAGTTTCTTCTCCATTTTGTTTGCACAAAGCCATACAAATTCCCAGGGACCCAACCCAAAGTCCCACACCTCCAGGAACTTTATTATATTGCAGACATTCCCATAAGATCTGGAGAGAGTCACCCAGAGCCAGAAGAAGCTAACACTGATGGGTGTATTCTTAGTTATCTTCACACTCATCTTGCACTGCAGTACTTGTAGTACTTATGGACAGGACAGGCTCTGGGATTAACGACTAGAAACGGTCAGTGGCACAATCTGTACAGAAAAGAGCCCTCAACTCTTCCCATCTGGTCTCTAATCCTCATTCCTGCACCCTTGATCATTAAGTCTTAATTTATTGCAGTTAAAAAAAAAATAAAAATGTATAATGAGTAACATATAAGCTCATGTTCCTGGTAGCTCTCATTCCCTATAAATTCCCACTACACCTAGGAAACTGTGGTTTGATTTTCTGTATTGCTAATTGGTGAGTGCAGCCAAAGACATTCCTAGCAGGTTTTCATCTCTTGAATTTATTTACCACCATGGAAGGAGAGGGGGGCCATTCCTCTGGGAAGGAGGCAGAAACTGGAAGGATTACATTATTGTGACCTTACATTTGAGCTGACAACTAGCACAGTACTAAATCAATGACTTGGCACAGGAGACAGGATTAGCACGGGTGGGTTAGGAGTAGTTTGCAGGACTGCAGCTGTCCTGTGGCTACCAGTGGATGTCAGTAGAGGCTCCACTGGCAAAGGAGCCAAATGGAAAGAGACAAAGGAAAGAAAACCCTCCAGGTTCTCTCAGTATGGGCAGTGCACAAAGCACATATACTCCAAAATGGGTAGTCTCTCCCAGCTAATGATTCAGGACTACTAGCAAGCAGTAGTGCATTAAAGGATGTCACAAAGCTGATCGGGCTGCTTGTAATTCTTTATGCTTTCACCTTTCAAAAGCAGTATTTTTTCAGTTAATTAAAAAAAAAAATAAAAAATGAACAAAGTCAGGAGGCCCACTGTTGGAATAGAAGTGATGCTGGACGACAATTTAAAAAGAAGCAAAACATACATCTTCTGCTCCCTTTCCTCTGGCAGAGCAGTCACTGCTCCAGGAACACTTAAATGCAACAATAAAAAGCAAAGCTCTCTAATTATTGCTTTGCAGGGGTTGGACTGCAAACTTTTAGTAAAGGAAACAATCTGGACAAGCTAAGCACAGGGTTTTAGCTAAATTCTTAACAATTTTATCTAGAACAAACAAGCAAACAAACAGCAGACAAATGGAAAGGGTTTCCTTTGTTAAATTATAGCCCATCACCTCGTACAAGCAAAAGTTGACCTTGTTTCCCCAGTGAACATTCCTGGCTGTGGGATCACTGATAAGAAAGAGGGACTGTCCCATTCAGGGACACATTCTGATACCATCACTTCTGCTGAAAAACACAGCTCTTATGGGTAACAAGGTGCTACCAAAGAAGGGACCAGGCTTTCATTTCATCCAAGAAAAGTGGTGGAAAAATCCCATCACTGTCAGATGTTTCCTCACAGTCAATGTAGATTTCTCAGGTTCATCTATCCCAAAGTAAGGCAAGATAAATTCATTAATTGGATAGGAACCTGAAACTATGAAGTTCTGTCAGTGGATGAAAGCTTTCCTGTTCCCAGCTGATAGAAAGCAGTATCCTGTGACATAAGGATTGAGAATCCCTCTTAGTTATTCTAGCTTGGGTGGATGCTGTTTGCTTTAACATTTTCTGCTCTTCCAGTCTGCCCACTCTGTAAATATAAATTATTATAGCTCATGTGGTCACTAAGGCTTGTCAAATGTTTCAAGAAAATATTTTTTCATTTGAAAAATGCCAATTGTAGAAACTGGCATGCTTCAAAGGAACATCCAAGCTTTCAGAAACTTTTGTTGGGAAAAGTTTCTTTGGGTCCAGAATGGAATTGTCGCTAAAAAACCACAGAGAGAGATGGAGGAATACCTACCTCACAATAACAAATACCACAGTGATCATCTTGCCTCCTAAATCAATCCTTTGAGGCTTCTAACTATTTTTCAGTCTGGAAAAGTCAGTTACATGATTGCAGGATCTGTTTATCTCTCAGTCCTGCCTTAAAAACATTTGAGCTTGTCAGACAGCTTCAGTATTTACAGAGGTTTCTCTGCAGTGTTTGGGAAATTTGGAGAAACCAGGGGCTGAGTAGCGGATAGGGATAAAGGTTCTCTGCCTACTGCGGGAAGTCTTCAGCGTGAGAACAGACACAATGTCTTCTTGCTAGCTTGGAAGAGTCTGGCAGATGTGAGGTAGGGAATTGGAGGTGCTCCAAGGACAAGGAGGGAGGAAGCGATCACAGACAAAATGAAGAAAGAACCCGAGATAATTGCAGTTGATGGGTGATGAGAAGAGGCACACGACTCACCCATAGGAAATTTGAATTCTCTTAGTTATTCCTAGAAGTACTTTAGCTGTTTTTCTGTAGATTGCCAGCATTTTCCTGACAAGGATATTTTCAGAACTGAGAAGCACAGAGGAAAAAGCAGAGAGCTGTACTAGGAACATCTGCTACTTTTCTCTTTTTTGAGCCCAAAACTTATTTTCTGCATCTTTCAGCACTGTTACTTCACAGGCATCTCTTTCTGCCTCAGACACTTTCTATTTATATTTTCCCCATGTCTTTTTACTTGATTTTATATGCTTGGTGCTGAAGACTATCTCAGATGCCCCAAAAATATTAAGTTTCTGCTTTTCTTATTACTTTGATTTCTTCTAATATGAGAAGGCTGCTTTACCAACCTGATCTCATCCTATGATCAGGTAACCCTAGTGGACAAGGGACAGGCTGTGGACATTGTCTACCTAGATTTTAGTAAAGCCTTTGACACTGTATCCCACAGCATTCTACTAGGGAAGCTGGTGCCTCATGGCATAGATGGGTGTACTCTACACTGGGTTAAAAACTGTTGGTATGGGTGGACCCAAAGAGTTGTAGTCAATGGAGTTAAATCCAGTTGGTGGCCAGTCACCAGTGGTGTCCTACAGTTTTGGGGCTAGTCTTGTTCAATATCTTTATCAACAATCTAGAGGAGGGGATTGAGGGCTTCCTCAGTTAGTCTGCAGATGACACCAAACTGGGTGGGAGTGTTGATCTGCTTGAGGGTCGAAGGCTTTGCAGAGGCATCTGACAGGCTGGATCAGTGGGGTGAGGCCAGTTGCATGAGGTTCAACAAGGCCAAGTACCAGGTCCTGCATTTTGGTCACAACAACCCCAGACAACACTATAGTCTTGGGGAAGAGTGGCTGGAAAGCTGCCAGTGGAAAAGGACATGGGGGAAGTGTCGGTTGACAGGTGGTTGAATATGAGTCAGCAGTGTGCCCAGGTGGCCAAAAAGCATCCTGGTTTATATCAGAAATAGTGTGGCCAGCAGGAGCAGGGCAGTGATCATGCCCTTGTACTGGGCACTGGTGGGGCTGGACCTCAAGCTCTGTGTGCAGTTCTGGGCCCCACACTACTGGAAAGACATTGAGGTGCTGGAGCGTATCCAGAGAAGGACAACCAAGCTCGTGAACGGTCTAGAGAACAAGTCCTTTGAGGAAAGGCTAAGAAAATTGGGATTGTTCAGTTTGGAGGAGGCTGAGAGGAGACCTCATTGCTCTCTACAACTAGGAAAGGTTGTAGTGAGGTGGGAGTTGGCCTCTTGTCCCAAGTCAATAGTGATAAAACTGGAGGAAATGGCTGGAAGTTGCACCAGAGGAGGTTTAGACTAGATATTAAGAACAATTTCTTCACTGAAAGAGCGGTCAGGCACTGGAACAGGCTGCCCAGGGAGGTGGTGGAGCCACCAACCCTGGAGGTGTTCAAAAAACATGTAGATGAGGCACTTCAGGACATGCTCGAGTGGGCTTTTTTGGGGGGGGGGAGGGGCGGGCTTAGAGGTTGACGGTTGGACACGGTGATCTTAGGTCTTTTCCAACCATGACAATTCTGTGATTCCATGTGATTCTGATTCTGTGACTCTCACATCTGAAGTGTGTTCCTCCACCATAATTTCCCTTCTCCCCTCATGTAGCTGCAGGAATAGGCTCACCGTGGATTACAAGGTATGAAGATACATCCGTTAGTCTCTTAGAGAGGTGAAGCAGGACTTGAGAGGGCAGACAAGTCTCACTGGAGGGAAAAAGCAACAAGCTTTTGATTGACTGAGAATGAGAAGCTTCTGTGGAAAAATACTGGAGAAAGCTATTAAGAACGAGCAGGTGTATTGCTGTAAAATCCAGTGTAGTCACAGAAAAGAGAGATTAGCTTCAATTCACCCCACAAAAGCAGGCAGAGCTTCACACAGCCACAGAATAAACTCTTCAGGATCTGAACAAGCTTATTTAAAATGTGATTGGCACGTATTGGCATCTTCAGAGAAACCCAAATAAATATAATGTAGCACTAGAGCCTACTCCCTACTGCTTAATCTGAAAATATTTTATGATTGGAACAGGCTTTTTTTCTTGTAGCCCTCAGCACTAGAGTGGCTGCATTGTCCCCTTAACCAAATTTATCAAAGGGATGTACAAACCCAAAATAACAAGAAGAGAAAACCAGCATTGTTCATAGTGAGTTATTTTATAGGGTGTTTCCCACCTTTAGCTTCAGTGTTCTGGTAATTTAACACATGGAATAGTACCAGCTAGTAATTTTGGCTTTGTATGTTGTTATCTTATGTCTTATGAGAAGTTAATTGCACCTTAGACACAGTGATAGAGGGAAAAAAAAATCCCTGAGATACAGGGCAGATTTCTTTACATTGCTGCTTTCTATTCAGTCAGCACCAGCCTGTGCTAGACCAAGCAGAACTGAAAATAAGAGGGGAAAAAAAAGTGGACACAGCAGGTGTAACAGAGAGCTCAGACCACAAAAGGGTGCTATCATTTTATAACATGAGCTAGCCTTCCATAGCGACCTGCAAAGAATGTGGCCTTTGAAATAGCTTCACTAGAATTAGTAGCCTTTCACAAAATATTACTATTGTTCTGAATTCCACTTGAAAATTTAATTTGCCCCCTGTTATTCTCAGGCAAATTCCAGCAGAGCTTTATTCTATGAAATCTGCATAGGTGCTAGAAACATCATCTCGACTCAGGAAATTCATATGCCTTTGTACACAGAGTGATCTATTTATCATCTGTGTGTTTATCTGCTCACAAAGAGCACATAAAATTCACATGTAGGTGTGTGTGCTCTGCACTGAAATCGTAAGTGTTCTCTTACTAGGTTGTATTATACCATGAAGTGTCCAATTAACTAGGAAGTATGGAAGTGATAACCAGTAAGTATTGAAATGTTAACTAACAAGTATTGAAATGTGAAACTTCAGAGTTTGGTCTTAAAAATATGCATAATAAAAATACTGCACTATAGAGAAAACATGAGGTGATGCAGCTTCCATACAGACAATATGCCAGAAAACCAATTGCCTACTGACCAGAAGTCAGACCTCAGTTCACAGCACCCTTGCTTTTGAGGAGTGTAAATCAGGCTCCTGTGAGCTGAACCCCTTTGTGGCTATCTCAGACACAGGCAGCCAGATGTGATACAGGCTGGCTTGGTTTTCTTTCCATCATTATGCCAGGAAGGAGGTAAGTCCAGCTGTTTATGTTGTTGTGGCGATCAGAACGTGTGGTTGGCATCCAGACACCTGCTTATGCTCATTTTACCAGCAACTAGCAAGGTACCCATGGTGATGTGGCTGCAGTCCCACTGATGAAGTGCACTAGGCCAGGGGAGTCTGAGCCCCTGTGAGTGCCCAGAGTTCTCCCTCTGGTGGGTCAGGCATGTCCCTGTGAGCTGGCATCGCACCTTCAAGCTGCAGGGAAGAAATGGCCAGGATCTCAAAACCAGATGCTGCAACCAATTTAAATGAGTGGATGGTATAGATCATAGAATAGATTCATAGAATATAGAATGTATTTGGTTGGAAGGACTTTTAAAGGCTATCTAGTCCAGCCCCCTGTGCAATGCGCAGGGACCTTTTTGACTAGATCAGACTGCTCAGAGCCTCCTTGAGCCTGACCTTGAACGTTTCCAGGGATGGAGCCTCCACCACCTCTCTGGGCAACCTCTTCCAGTGCTTCACCACCCTCATTGTAAATAACTAGTGTCTAATCTAAATCTCTCTTGCTCTAGATTAAGGCCATTGCCCCCATCCTCTCACTACACACCCTTGTAAACATTCCCTCCCCAGCTTTCCTGTAGCTCCTTCAGGTACTGGAAGGTGCTATGAGGTCTCCATTATCTACATGCATTGCTAATTCACAGTGGCTGCAGCTGCAGATTGTATGGCCTTATGCTTTACTCAGATTTTCCCCAAGCTTATATGGGAAAAAAAAAACCCTAACCCACCTAGATTTTTAACCCATTAGCAGCCATCTCTGACAAGCTCTTTATTTAGTTTATGAATCTAACCTCTTACAATATGAAAAATATGAGGTGCAGGATTCAATCTGGGAAACAAATTAATAAACTGCCATATTTCTGCATTGAAGGATGTCAATGAAAATTATGGTAACTGGATCATCTGTGTAATTCTGAAACTTGCTACTTTATAAACACAAAACTGATTTTGGATTGAATTCCGCTGAAATGAGCTAAACAGTCAAATTTGTCACTGTAGCTAAACATAAAGGTGAACAGATCTTTAATTTATCCTGCTTTGGTATAATAAACATTGGATATTTCTTTAGAAATATTTCTTTTTTAGATTCAACAGTATCACTTTGTTCAAAGTTGTAGTGTAATAAAATCACTGGATTTGTATTTTAGTGTCATGCTAACTTTACTTTTTGCTGTGAAACAATCTTAAAAAGGAAAAGTGGAAGTCTCTCCCACCCAGCTGTACAACTTCCCAAGTTATGACTGGCTACCAGCAGTCACACTGTGTTATTTCCCACTGCCATGTCTGACAAGATGTAACACAATATGGTAGAACACAAGACATGTCAGAAATGCATCTTTTGAAAAAAAACCCAACAGCAAAACCCCAAAATAAATTAGCAGTTCTCTGCAAAACCTAACCAAGTAGCAAATATGTGACCAAGTAGTCTATGGCCAATTTGGAAAGGAACATACAGCACTTCCTTTCCCCTCTATACAATGAGGGGGGGCGAGAGGTCTGTCAGCAGGGGAAGAAAAATGTGAAACTAAGGGCAAGAAAGTCCAGGAGAGCTGCTTACATGGCCTCCACTTTGTTCTGGGTTTTCATTTTCTTTCTTTGCTTTTTTTCCTCTGGGAAGACAAATTAATAGCTCGTGGCATTTTCTTTATTTTTTCTTTTTTTTTTTTTCTTTTTTTTTTTCAGTGGAAAATGCGGGTCCAGAGAGACAGGACATTTTGTGACTTCTAATTCCAACAAATTGTTCATTAAAAGAAAAGACCTGGAAAACACCCTAGAAATGGAAAGATTTCTGGTTTCCCATTTGAAGTGACTTGTAGCTTTGAAATATATTTCATATGTATTTTTTCAAGTGTCAAAACTTAAAATGCCTTAGGAATAAAAATAATTAATTTCAAGTGAAACAAAGCATTTTTTCACATTTCAATTTTTTCTACATGAATAAAAAAGCAAAATAACTTAAACTGCCTTGACTGACAATTATTTCCCTTCCATGTTTTCTAAACTGCCAAGCTAAAACAAAATTTATTATTTTCACTGCAGTGTACTAAAATATGCATAAATCTATCTAGCTTTTTGTTGGATGTCAGTCAGGAAAAGCAGGTGGAAATTCAAACTCAGTCTGTACTGGGGAAAATAAAAAAAACCAACAAAATAAATAAATAAAAAAAAGAGGTAGAGGTCAACCAGTAAGCTGTGATAGACAATGTACATTAATTTTGGGAAGCATAACTTGGAAAAGAGCTTTTCTCAAAAGAGCTTGTTGGAATTACTGACAGACATGCTAAAGAGGAGAGAACTTACGAGCTTTCTGTGGTTTCATCAGAATTTAAATGAAATCACAGTATGCTAAAAAGCACCAGATATACATATCTGTATTTTAATTACACTCTAGTTTCAACTTTTGCTATAAAGTTTTGCTGTAGCACAAGCAAAGGGCAACTTTCCAGACACCTGGGGAGCAATGCTTAGCCCTGCTCCTTCTCTCCTGTAATGAGGTCATTACTCACTCGTCACTCCAATAATACTGCTATAACTGCAATAAAGCTTCTAACAATCAGGGCAGATAAAAACCAAAAGGTAATTTTAATAACTTAAATTATCTTTTCTTTTTCTCCCCTGGATATAGACAATATTTACAAGTTTAGCAATGGTTAAACCTCCTGCCCAAAGTGGCTTGCTTTAACTTGGCAGAACTATGAAAAGCTTTTCATAGTGGAACTGCCTTCTTTCTAGTTTCTGACATTTGTGTTTCTGATCAATTTTCATTCTGATGTATGTGGCAGAATATGTCTGGTGTGCACACATCCAGCCTGTCATCACTTCACTGGTACATTGTTCGTGCCACAGCTGAGTTTTTAGGATCTGGTAGCCACTGGCTTTGGAATCCCTGCTAACCTTAGGACAGGGCTTCCCTGTGCAGTGGCCTGCAAGGCAGAAATGTCCTAGACTTTGTTAGGTCCAGAATCATCATAGGCAGAGCAGGGGCAGGGCAGGGCAATGGCCAAGCAGCAGCACAGACACACAACAGCTCTAACACAACTGATCTGGCTTCTCATGGGGCTAGGCTGTACATCAGATGGTGTCACTGCTAGTGTCTCTGGACATTGTTCCAATACCTTTCAACACGCCCTGGATAAGACACAACTCCAGTCCTTGTGTCTGACCTTCCTCTCCCTGTAGGCTTTGCTCCTGATCATAAAAGAGCACCCTTTTTCTCTGTAGTGTCTACTGCAGACCCACAGCAGTTAATGCCAACCTAAAATGCTTCATGCTGGCCATACAAGCCCACTTACAAAAAGCAGCTGGGCTGTATCAGTGCTTCTCCCTCTTCAAGCTACCAAGGTTTCCCTCTCTGTAACATGTTTCATCTCAGCTGTAGCACCAGTGTGCTGTGACAAGGTTGCTTCCAGTCAGTGCAAGGCAAAGCAAAACCAGAAGCCTTTAGACACTGCTGGTACACAATTGGGGCCCAGCCCTCAGAAATGTCCCTTGGCACTGACTGATTTGCTAGCATGGACATAGCCATGGCATTCACCTTGCTGCAGACTTGTGGCACTGATGCAACTGATCTCACACATCTAATCCATTAGACAAATGTGAAGTCAATTTGTACATCTGCAGTGGCCATTTGCTCAGGGTATCTGAGCATAGGGCAGCTTCACTGGAGCTATTGAGCTTCTCCAACAAGCCTGCCAATTGCTTGGAATTCCTAGACTAACGGCCAAAAAAGCAGCAGGATGGTAGATGATGTATAAAGATTTGCTGCCAAATATGGTGGAGTTGGCACCTGTGACTTTGGCTCAGTACTGCAGTTCCCACTGAGAAGATCAGTGATTATTGCTTTAATAAGCAGTTCTTAAGTGAGGTACCTGATATCTGTTGTTGCATGAGATGGAGTGCCAAAGGAACAAAAGATGGGGAAGTTATAAAAAACCTAATCCTTGTGGCTCACCATTCAATTCAGCTTGGGTTTTATTATTCCTGAAAAAAATTCTTTGCGTTATTTCACCAAAAACCAGTACACACAAAGAGATTTCTCAGTGGGTTGCATATCGGTTGAGATTTTACAAGTTGCCAAGAGTGCCCAGATTTCTGAGTCCTATTTTACAAGGATCAAAACCCCAGGTAGTCTCCAAAACTTGATACTAACCTGTTTGCAATAGCACAACACTGTTCTCCAAAGGAAGACATCACCATGGCGCTGGTTTGTAACTCACTGATACCAGCAGGACTCTGAAAATTCAGATTCTTATTCAAAAACCTCCACTGGAGCACATGTATCTTTGAACAACAGAATTGGACATGCATTTATGTAAACATACTACAGGTAGTTCAATTCTGTCAAGCGTGTGTATAGTTTCTCTAAGTTATACTAACATTAAAAGAAGAAGGGAATGCGTTTTTCAGCAACAGATTAGTTGCTGGTTTATCTTTACAACCAAAAGATCAAGTGTACAGTCTGAGGCTTGGCAATAATTTTCCAGATGTAAAGAAAGAACCTTTGAATCTGTGTGCTGTGTTCTTGAATAAATGTACATTAGTGAACTATTTTGGATGTGACTGATAGTGTTGTAATTGGTTGCATATATTTCAGTTAATATAGATACAATCAGAACATCAAGTTTGGAGAAAAAAGCCCTGTCCTTAAAAAGAGAGGCTGGATCTTTTAAGATTACCTCAAATAATATCTCTTATACTTTACAGCAGAGAAGCTCACATTCTGTATTCCAGGAAAATATCCAGATGATGCAACTTGTGGCATATGTCACTATTATTTCCTTATCCTATGCAAAAGTCTCCCAAGAATGTTTCCATTTCTCAATGGGAAACAGAAATATACAAAGGTATACCAGCAGATGGAGTTGGAACCAGGGTCTTGATATGCACGATCATTAACACGAATAAGGTTTTCTATTGAAATAGCAGCATGTAGCTGGTGCACCAATGACATCCCAATTTATAACAGAACATGTATGCAAGGTGTAAGTGGAGAGAGATTTTTATTCAAATGCAAGTGAGAAAACAGAAGCCTAGAATCTGTGCTGAAATGTCTAACACAATTTGGAAAAGGTAAGAAAGACAAACATGGCTTTTTACATTCACAAGCAACTGACTGGGTTATGACAGTGATGTGTAAGGCTTTAAACTATTTCCAGAGAAAGTAAGCTTTGACAAAAAAAACAAGCACTGCACCAAAGAATACATTATTACAAATACTCTTTACATACAGTTAATGATTATAGTGAGTTTATCTCTGACTCATCATTAATAAATTCAATGTCAAAGATGTTACCTGGGCAGTTTGGGATTGAAAACTTTAAATCATTTAAGGAAATCACAAAGTTACAAAGATATGAAAAATACCTGACATTTCTCCTTCTTCCCTCTCAGCCGATGATGCTTCAGCTGTAGCTACAGATACTTAAAATAATAATGGAACAAGGAGGCTAATTGCTTCCACTTTCATGAAACATATGAAATGAGATTCACACTCTGACTATTGTATTTTGGTATGAGGACATTCCATGAGTCTTTACATTGGAAGAAGCTGTTCTGATTGCAGACCACAAACCCCTCATTAAAATTCTTGGAGCAGAAACTCATTATCGGGCTGATATATTACAGAAGTGGACATTAAGGCAAACTTGTTATCATTATGATATCATGGCTGAGTTATCTGAAAAACAAAATAAAGCTGTACTTTTTCTGTTGACTATTAGAGAAGAAAAGGTTGCTGCAAAGAATTCTTCCACTTACTCCTCCTGCCTCATTCCCCTTTCGGGGAAACAGCACCATGTACCTTAGAATGAGTCACAGCAGAAATGGAAGAAGTTCCTCAGCATGATTTCCTGCTGCCCTGCAGCTTGTGTAGGCTTAAACACTTGGGCAAAGCAGGTGAGAACTGCTGCCATCTGGACTGGACTGGCACTTTTTTACACTCTGTACAGGGCAAATGGTTGCAAGGTATTGGGTAGAGAAGGAGCAAGACTGTACAGTTCAGAAATATTTAGGAATTTGTTTACAAATCAGTCAATCCATCCTGCTCAGCAGCAGCCCCCAAATGAGCTCAGAGTCACTATAGCACTGTCTCCCTCCAGATGTTCTGGTAAATAGGTAGGAGCAGAGCCAGGGACAAACAAAGGCAGTTGTCAGTGACCCACCTTGGCACCAATTTTGATATCAGGCTGACTGGAACTGCTGCTATGATGGTAAGAAAGACTTTCTTTTGAGCACTAAGAGGCTTAACCACACCTGAAAGGAAACTCGTGTGATTACCTAAAACTTTTGCTTAGTGTCCTCTTCCCAGACACTTTACCTGGCCACAGGGAATGCACCTAGGAGCATGTTTTCTCTAGGCAGAACAGTGAACTCTAGTTGATGTGACAAAATCCCATGGAAAGACAAGCCAGCTTGCTATTTATGGGGAAGCTAATTAGATGTATTCAAGATTGTGACAGATCTTTTAACAAGTCTGTGAAAGAATTTGAAAATTATTTTTTTTTCAGTTTCACTTCCATTCTATCTGTAATCTGCAATCCTTAAAGAGAAAGGCTGGAGTAAAAGCTTAGTATGTCCTTTGTGATCACAGAATCGTCATGGATGGAAAGGATCTCTGAGATCACCGAGTCCAACCATCAAACACCACCAATGCAGGTCCACACCTAAAACACTTCCTCTGAACACTGGAGCATTCTTAGCTGCTCTTTAACCCTGGCAATGCTCAGCAGTGCTCCATTCCAGTTTATCAAGCATCCAGCTTCTTGCCCTGGGGGGCAAGTGTATAGCTGATTCTCTCACATCTCTGCTCAAATAGCTGTCATAAACTAGGTACCTCCCAGACAGATTTACCTGCAGTGTTTAATCTAGGAGAAACCATGTGGCTGCATCTATACTAGCACCTGAAGCAGCAAGACCACACTGGCATATGTCATGCCATTCAATAAGCTACTCTGTGATTTATTAGAGTATTTGCCAGCATACTCATAGCCCAGGTCAATTAGCACTCTCCTAAATTTCAGGTCACAGTCAGGAAGTTAGGAAAAGCCAAGAAACATTCCCAACAGACAGTTTGCATCTGACCATTGTGTTCAATACAAGGTCATGGCCAGACTGTGCCAGCTCCTGTACTGTTATGCTCACATTCCCAGACACTTTACCTGGCCACAGGGAATGCACCTAGGAGCATGTTTTCTCTAGGCAGAACAGTGAACTCTAGTTGATGTGACAAAATCCCATGGAAAGACAAGCCAGCTTGCTATTTATGGGGAAGCTAATTAGATGTATTCAAGATTGTGACAGATCTTTTAACAAGTCTGTGAAAGAATTTGAAAATTATTTTTTTTTCAGTTTCACTTCCATTCTATCTGTAATCTGCAATCCTTAAAGAGAAAGGCTGGAGTAAAAGCTTAGTATGTCCTTTGTGATCACAGAATCGTCATGGATGGAAAGGATCTCTGAGATCACCGAGTCCAACCATCAAACACCACCAATGCAGGTCCACACCTAAAACACTTCCTCTGAACACTGGAGCATTCTTAGCTGCTCTTTAACCCTGGCAATGCTCAGCAGTGCTCCATTCCAGTTTATCAAGCATCCAGCTTCTTGCCCTGGGGGGCAAGTGTATAGCTGATTCTCTCACATCTCTGCTCAAATAGCTGTCATAAACTAGGTACCTCCCAGACAGATTTACCTGCAGTGTTTAATCTAGGAGAAACCATGTGGCTGCATCTATACTAGCACCTGAAGCAGCAAGACCACACTGGCATATGTCATGCCATTCAATAAGCTACTCTGTGATTTATTAGAGTATTTGCCAGCATACTCATAGCCCAGGTCAATTAGCACTCTCCTAAATTTCAGGTCACAGTCAGGAAGTTAGGAAAAGCCAAGAAACATTCCCAACAGACAGTTTGCATCTGACCATTGTGTTCAATACAAGGTCATGGCCAGACTGTGCCAGCTCCTGTACTGTTACGCTCACAAGCTTGAGATGTAAGCTCAGAGTTCACCTATAAGATAGGACGCCCAAACAAATGGTGCAGGTCAAAGCCTTTCTTGAAAGAAACACAGAGAAAGAACTCACCTTGTTTTACCCAACTGCTGAGTGGCAGAAGCTCTAAATCAGGGTAGGGGAAATGATCCTTGGAACACTCATCCATACTCAATTGTAGGGAATCATGCTCACTCATGGTCCCTGTTAGCACAAGAAAGCATGAGGTCCTGCATGCAAAGTGGCATAGATTCAATCATGCGACTTGTAAAATTGTCCAGCACCTGATATTGAAGTCGGTTCTAAGGGTAGGAGAATGGATATGAATCCTCACACATCTCCCACAACACCACGACCTCATCTGCTGCAAGGAGGTCACCACACACACATCCTGCTTCAAGAGCAAAAGAACCCTTCTATGCTGATCAGCAAAAAACAGACAGTGCTATTTCAACTGAGACAACCAGGCTAGAGATCCTGAAGGAAGAGATTCATGTTACTGATTTCAGAAACATGCAGGTGTTCAGCACTTTGAAAACAAAGGCAACTCAAAGTGCTGCATATAGGGATTCTCACTCCTGAACATCTCTCTGCAGGGTGCTTGGGCACCTTCTCAAGGCTGTGGAGCCCATTCAAGAGGCCAGCCTCCTTCAGGTGCATGAAGGGTAGCAGGACAGTGAAGTTCTTCTGTGGATTTTAGGCCACACTTTCTCTGAGATCCAGTCTTTTCTGCAAATACTTCCTATACGCTTACTTGGATACTTTGCAGCTCCACACATTTCCATAATATGTGCTCTAAAAAATGATGGTTCTATTTCATTTCATATTTACATGCATATGATTTTGGTGCAACTCCCCTGAAGCCAGTGAAGCCAAAGTGTACATAAACAATGGGAAAAATCAGGCTCTGCATTTCTTGGTTAGAATACTCGTATGTAACAAATGATTCTGGGGCCCTATTTTGGAAGTATCTAACTTGAAACAGCTTTTCAAAACGAGTACTTAAAATTGTCTAAAGATCAGTCTTCTGTAGGGCACCCAAAAGTGAAGTTCCCTGTATTGCAAGTCACTCTTGAAAATCTTGGCCATTTTTTCAAAGGATGTGTCAGTGTCTCAAATTGATGCAAAAGCAATGGCCACTCAAATAGTTTGGTGTTTACAGGTTCATCAATCAAAAAGAAACACTTTGATCACCTGACATGATTCAAACAACATACTTGATATCTGATACCAGACCCAGATCATGCAGATCTAATAAACTTTTGGCTCCTGCAAATTTCTTTTAAAAAATATAAAAGAGGATCAGTTATAGAGAAGTTGATTAATATGCACTCTGCTCAAACAGCCTTGAACATCTGTGTATTAAATTCATTTATTAAATTATACCAATCTGTATTTTAATGAGTAAAAGATACTTATTCTGCCATCCATCAAAATAAACTCAGGAAATACTTAACATTATAATCATTTTTCTTGTTTGAACACGAGTTATGAAATATGAATCCCACACTAAGAATGCTGTACTTGCCATTATGATCAAATATGTTTTTACAGGTGCACCAAATATTCTGTTTTCATTTAATTCTCAAACTGTTGAAAATATAAACCATGTTTTATATTTCTTAGGTAGGTAATATTGCCTTTTTCCCCCCACATGGCACCCATTATTAGTGAGTTATTACCATGCCTTTTTTCAAACACACACTACATATCCTAAAGTTGCTTAGTAATGAAAATACAGATTTATGTAACATCTAGTATCAAATAACATTTAGGGCACACTTTGGTATTGAAAGGTTTGGGGCACTAATAACTTTCAAGTGCATGTTAATATTGCCAGATAAGGTGTATACAATCTGTCGGGTCAAGTTCATTTTTTTACCACTTTGCTTTTTTGGCTGAGCAAAGTTAACTTTTAGGTAGAAAAAGATTTAATAGATGCATGCATTGAATTTTTGTTTCTTATTGTTCTGATAACTGTGATTTTTATTTCCATTTTCTTTGTCTCCTTGGATTAAAAAAAATAAAAAAGGGAAAAATCTGGCAGGCAGACAGGAAGCCCAGCTGGGACAGCAGGTGAGCTAACTCTAGACTTCTTCCCAGTATCTATTTGACACCATATCAAACACTAAGAAAAAAAAAAAAGGGAAAAATCTGGCAGGCACAGACAGGAAGCCCAGCTGGGACAGCAGGTGAGCTAACTCTAGACTTCTTCCCAGTATCAATTTGACACCATATCAAACACTAAGTACAGCCATTAAAAGATTCCTTCCTTATATTTGCAGAGTGAATAACTGGTTAAAGACAGAGCTTAGTGCTGGAGACCATATTCTCAAAGAAAACAGTATTTGGGAGAGCATATTGAAGAAAAGAAAGATATGACTGCAAGGCATACAGCTTCTCAGCTGGGATTGATTCATAGAACTATAGAATCATAACATCATAGAATATGCTAAGTTGGAAGGGACCTATCAGGATCATTGAGTCCAACTCCTGTCCCTGTGTAGGGCACCTCAAGAATTACACCATGTCCCTGAGAGCATCATCCAAATGCTTCTTGAACTCAGGCAGGCTTGGTGCTGTGACCACTGCCCTGGGGAGCTTGTTCCAGTGCTCAACCACCCTCTGGGTGCCTTTTCCTGATATCCAACCTAACCCTCCCCTGATGAAGCCTCCTGCCATTGCCCTGAGTCCTGTCACTGGTCACAGGAGTGAAGAGATCAGGACCTGCCACATCTCTTCCTCTCCTGAGGAAGCCTTAGGCTTCAATGAGGTCTCCCCTCAGCCTCCTCTTCTCCAAGCTGAATAATCCAAGTGACCTTACCACACTCATAAGTCATCCCTTCCAGACGCTTCACCATCTTCATGGCTTTGGTGACTTTAATGGAGGTGCAAGTCCAATACATACATTTGGAACAGAGACTGTAATAAACAGCTAAAACTCACCATATTAGTAAGTGAGGCTCCAATCCTACTTTCAGTGAATAAATGGGAACTTCTCCATTGATTTCAATGGGAGTAGGTTCAGAACATGAAAGAACATAGCAGCAGCAGAGGCAGCACACTATAAAAATGCAGTCACATTCTGGAAAGCAAATGTAACCACACATTAATCTGTTGGGGTTTTGTTGGTTTTTTTGTAAAACAAATCAAGAGAGTAGGAAATAATTTGGCATTTTATTGGCAAAGAAGCAAAACCCTTCAACAAAGCCATCACTTCATACAGGTGCAACCACAGCGTAAGTTACCATCGTGCCAACATGACAGCTAAGGCAATGTCAACTCTTTTCACGGGTACATGGAAAACAGCTGATATGAGGAAAGAGGAAAATGGTATAAAGGAAAATCCATAAAGAGAAGTTCTACGGTGAGTGAAAGAAAGCAGTAACTCTGTCATAACAGATTATGTCAAAAAATGGTACTAGGAAAGGGAAAATACACCACTTTTATATAGAGGCGGTATTTAGAAAATGAATTTTCTTACAAGACACCTCATTATTGTCATTGCATTTCTGATTTTTACTCCCTATCTGCTTAGTCTATATCATACATAACATTGGAAGTAATTTCTTCTTGAAAAACACACCAATTTTGTCCTGTCTACAGTTTGTGTAGATCTAGAAAGTGAAAAAAGTCACTGGTCTAAACTCTCAAAATATACAGGTCAAAGGGCTTGACCAATATAAACCATCCTATTCTTAATTACTGTCTGCCTTGAAATTCTCAACCTTAGAAAGACAGTCAGTCTTGCCTGAAAGACAACAATCCAAAGAAGCTATCACATCTTTATGTCAGTTGTCACAAATGTTACTTACATTGAAGAATTTACCACCTTATTTTTCAGCACAATAATGTAGAATTGTATTCCCAATACTAGATTCCAATCAGAACAATTATGTACCAGTCCTCAATGTTGAGGAGAAAACCCCAGATATCTGACAGAAGAATGCAGTGACCGCCTGATCTGCCAGAAGCATCTGGAGATCTAGAAAGTTCCTATCTATTGTACATTTACTTAAAAAAAAAAGAGCTAACAAATCCCTCCAGTTGGTAAAGCCTTTTTGACTTCTCTGTATGAATCAGAAGAAAACATGAGCATATGTACACATGTAAAAAAACACACAGAACAGTTTGTTTAATCAGAGAAGATATTTTTCCTGACAATCATGTCCTTTGTGAATTGAAAAATCTTTTGCAGCCACTGCAGGTCTCTCAGCATTCAATTTCAGTTTTGATCAGCTTTTTCAGGCCTGTAACATATGAAAACTTAGCAATTATTTTATGACAAAGCAGGAACCTCTTTTATCAACTTGTGAGAGATGGAATGGTTTGGTAATTTCTCCTCCTCTGTCTCCACCCTGATTTGTAAACCAACTGGCATAAACCAACATAACATTTCAGGCTAAACCAGGTAAAGAGTAAGTGAGCTACTCTTGGACAATTTTGTACCTGATCCAAATCTGGAAGAGAAATTCTCTGTTCTAAAGAGATTCCTCAACCTTCTACCATCATAAGAAAACTCAAATACAGGAAAGCAACAGTTATGAGTGTGGGTGGCTATCCTGTTCATATAAAAAACTGGCAGCAAGAGTTTTCTTTCTTTTACTCAACAGGACGTCAGATAGCTGCAAAAGATTTTTCATGGCAAGAATTTGTTTAATTAATTTTTAAGACAATAAAATATGAGAAGGAAATAGCAGTGTGTTTATCGGTGTTCCACTGAAGTACTAAGTGCAACATCTATAGGCAAAGGAACACTACCAGGGTGTAGCCCCTAGTCCCAAACACTCAGACAAATTATCCCCACCCAAAAATGCAACTGTCTTCAGAATAAAAAATGTGTTTTTTGCTTTGTAAGCTTTTTCCTTTGCCCTTTAGAGGCAATCATGAGTATCTGTGAGACATTCTCCATTCTGGTCTCTAGTGCTCATGAAGTAAATGTACATTTTGCGTAGAGAGAAAGACTCTTGAGTACTGTCTACCTCCAAACCACGACAGCTATTGGGTTTTGCATTTTTTTCTATTTTTCTTTTTATAAGACTGGTGCTCCTAACTATTTCCTTGTAAAAAACAACATAACTTCCCCGTGCCCCAATGTACACTTCACCAGATTTCCATTCTTCATATACCTGTTTTCAACTGCCACCTGCCTTTGGCAAGCAAGACATTACAGAAATTTTCTAGTCATTATATTAAATAATAAGTTTTTCAAGACTCTCTGAATGCACATAATTAACACAAGGCTGTGGAAAATGAAAATCATGCTAACAGATAAATAAGTATTATTTAACATGAAAAAACCCTCTTAGAACAAGTAAATCAGAGTAGAGACACTCAGGTCACATTGAAGAACATACCTAGCAAGCAGTAATGCTTGGAAAACTTTGGTATAAGAAGAAAACGGAAATTCAATGCTAGTTTACTAAGTTATATGGCTGTAGCAGAGGCAAATATAGCTCTGAACTACATATATAGGAAAAGGAATGTTCTTTTCTTTTATCTTCTATATTTTTCCATGGTTCTCCCCACCTTGGTCCTTGGAGATTATTCACAAACTGAAAGGAATTCACAGAAAAGTATGTTAGCTGTCCAAGGTTTTATAGCGATAGATTTAAAATGAATGTATGAAAAGAAAAAAAGAAGGGCTAAGCAAAGACAGAGCATAACAACAATATATAGTATTATAAAGTATTAAATACTGAAATCGGAACAGAAGCATTTATGATGTCATTCATGGTTAAAGTGGAGGAGTAGGAATTCTCACAAAAGTGAGAATTCAGGCAAGATTAACTGATACATCTATATAACCATTAAATAGTTTAACACAGAAAGTTAAGGAAGCTTCAGGACTTCAGATAGCTAAATGGGGCAGCCAAATCTATTCAAAGTTACCCTTCAGAAAATAATTTCATTTTTACAAGGGATTAAACTAGATGGTGTTTAACCATTCTGGCTAGGTAAGTCACATCTTTCATCAACATCTGGAGACACATATGCCTTACCACATAAAATTGGATCATATGTTCAATTTTAATATGAGTGCAGAGCTCCTAGAAAGCAGCAAAGGTACTCCATACCTGTGAGCCATCTGAACTGCACATGTATCAGCTCCACTTTCCTGAATCCTGGATTCATGCTGAGCTTGGAACAAGCACACTTACTGCACGTACAATACTCAACACAAGTCCAACCAAAAGTCTCTGGAGGTTTTTAGTTGGCAAAGATGTCTGAGAATGGGCTACTTCTGGACAATGTCTTATGAGAAGTGGTTGAGGGAACTGGGGTTGTTTAGCCTGGAGAAAAGGAGGCTGAGGGGAGACCTTCTTGCTGTCTACAACTGCCTGAAAGGAAGTTGTAAAGAGGTGGGGATCAGTGTGTTCAGTGAAGTTATAAGTGACAGAACAAGAAGTAATTGCCTCAGGTTTCGCCACAGGAGGTTTAGATGGGATGTTAGAAGAACTTCTTCATTAAAAGGGTTGTCAGGCATTGGAACAAGCTGCTCAGGGCAGTGGTGGAGCCACCATCCCTGGAGGTATATAAGAGTCATATAGATGTAGTACTTAAGGATATGGTTTAGTTAAGAACTTGTCAATGTTAGGTTCGTGGTTGGACTCAGTGATCTTTAAGATTGTTTCCAACCAAGGCAATTCTGTGATTCTGTGATTCTACTATTAACAATTGGACAGATTACTCCCGGTTGCCTTTTCTTCACAAAGCAACTTGGGGGTATACATGCTTTGAGGGCAATCTCAACTCCTTCCAAGCCATCATCTTTCTTCAAGAAAGACCTCATCCTCCCAGCTCTAATGAAAGGAACATTGCTCTAACTGCAGGAGATCAGCTCAACTATTTATTTCTGTTTGCAATACCTATCAGATTTACACATATCTCTCAGAAGCCATATCTTGTCAAATCTGCCTGCTAATGAGACCATTGTTGTTTATTTCCTGTAGGCTGCCTTTTTTATTCACCACACTGAGACAACCAATTGGCAAAGAGCAGACACAACAAAGATAACCCAACAGTAGTGAAGATAACCATCACTGACAGGGATTATTTACCAATTTGCCATAAAAATCTTTTAAGTGAAATAATCAACTGAAGTTTTGTCTTGGAGACGGTTGAAAATAGTCCTTTAAGACAAAAAAAGTAAAAGATTGTTTATAAGATCTGGTTCTCAGCAGAGGTTTTGGGAAGGAAATAAGCATTCTTCACCAGTTGCACAGTATATTGCCTTAGGCAGAGTACATTGATACTAAAACAGTTTTTCTTATTATTCATTTCTGTTCATTTCTGCAGTTGGTTTTGGTGTTGACATGAAAATAAATGAATAACAGAGTATCTAAACAAATGTTTTGTCTAATGGAGATCTTATAAATGACATGCCAGTTACATAAAATGTCAGATTCTCTTCTTTCGCTGGTTCGCATCAAAACAAAGCTTGTGATTTATGAGGAAAACAATTAAATACAACCAAAAGAGCATGGAAGGACTCTCCCTAAATTCCACAGAGCTTCAACATGGAAATTTTTTAAGAAGAAATAAAAGTTACTGACATTAAAAATTTTAACCTCAGAAGGCCCATGGGAATTTTAAAAAATTTACACTACTCTGAAAAGAAAAACCTAGTGGAAGTTCCACAGAGCCCTTAGAGAGGGAGATGGCAAAGCAGGAAAATAAAATCTGAAAAAGACACATAGAGTAGAGGTAGATTAGATTTCAAAAATGTAAGCCATTAATATTTTACACTATAATTCCCCCAAATATACAATTACAGATGTGAAAAGTTTCAAAGTGACCAGTATAGCTATCACCTGACTAAGAGATTTCTTACGGTATCAATAGAAAGACAGAGACACAACCACAAGTAATCAGAAAAAGCATCTAAGTGAGGTTTCTGCCCTGAGCTCTTCAGTGGAGTCTAGAGGACTTTCAGGAGCATGGATTTGCAGTGCCTAGTCCTGTGTATCTCTCCTCTTGCTAAAGCCAGAAGAACTGCCCAGGTCTTTTCATAAAGGGTCCTAAGCATCTTGTGGAATGCTTTTCATTTTGAATATTCATTACACTTGAAGTGGAATGGTACAAATTCCTGCATTATGTCACATTAACTGCTCTTCCCAGGTCTTTCTGACTGGTCACCAGCAGCTCTTTCCCACCCTTAAGTATGAAAGTTACTGATACTCCCAGAACCCTACTCCATCATGACAGCCAGGGTAAAGTGCTGGCAGTTCTACCTACCAGTGAGATAAAGCAAGGAAAAACAGAATTTAAAAAGTCGAATTTAGAAGAATTTTTAATCACAAAGTCAAATATATGGATTTGATTACCTGAAGAAATTGAGTCATATTCTATTTTAATCACTCAACCTTTCCCTTATGAGGGACTCTTTAGCCTGGAGAAGAGAAGGCTGAGGACAGACCTTATCAATGCCTACAAGTATCTCAGGGTGGGTGCAGGAGGATGGAGCCAGACTCTGCTCAGCAGTGCCCAGGGACAGGACGAGGGGCAATGGGCACAAGCTGGAATGTGGGAAGTGCCACTGAAATATGAGGGAAAACTTCTCTACTCTGAGGGTGACAGAGCCCTACGACAGGCTGCCCAGGGGGGTCGTGGAGTACCCTTCTCTGGAGATATCCAAAACCCACCTGGATGCAGCCCTTTGTAATGTGCTCTTGGTGATCCTGCTTTAGCAGGGGAGTTGGACTGGATCATCTCTAGAGCTGCCTTCCAACTCTGGCAGTTCTGTGCTTCTGTGAATAATACCGAGTTTTTAGAAACACAGTGATTTTATTTTTGAGTCATTTTCAAGAAGATTCATTTATTCTTGAATCATATTTACCAGAGGGCTTTACCTATGTTTTCACTGAGCAGCTGCAAAATAATCCCTAATACCAAGAAACTATGTTGCATATACCAAGAATTAGGGGATTTTCTGGAAAATAAAATCACAGTTGTGTGTTCTTACTATGTAAGAAGTTGTATTTGAACTGATTTGAGTAGTTTGAACTTCTAATGTTCAATCATGAGACTTTCCTTTGATTGAATTGTTTATGGAATCACCGGCAGCCCCATAAATTCTAAGCATATTAAAACCCTTCTCACAAACTGAATAAAAATCTGGATGGAAGAGGCCAGATTTCAAGTTTCATTTTAATATAAAAAATGTTGATTTAGAATTCTACAGAATCAGAATAAATACACTGCTGAGTCCTATTGTTGTAAGTGATTTGATTTACTAAGAGATCTGACATGAACTAAAACCAAAATAAATAGTTTTTATTTTACTTCCTATTGCTTTTTATTTAACTTCAAACTCTGCTTTAATTTCATAGACTTCCACATTTCTTAGGTTGCAAAGCAAGTAAAAATTAAATAAATTAATAATAAACATGTTATGGATAATTGCCTAATTAAAATTCCTGAAGCAGTATGGCTGTTTTGTACTGCACTTATCCTAATATTTGCCCATTGGATATGTGTGCATTAATCTTCTTTTATTTGATTCTGTAGTTTCTTTCTTCTTGTGGGTTATAGATGGCAAAAATAATATCGCCAGTGCTCATTTACATAATCAGAAGATGGCAAAAATAATATCGCCAGTGCTCATTTACATAATCAGAATATACAATATTCCCATTAGTTGTTCATTTCTCTTCTCTAACTTGATACGGTTAATACAACTATAGGCCAGAACATGGCACGACAACTGGTAAAGAGTGTTTTCTGCAAGACTGTGAGACTGTGTGCTGGTTAGAACTCAAATGACCATTTGTTTCAAAATGTTCCAGGGAATGATTGCCTGCTGAGATAATGTCAGTTATGGAAAGATAACTTCAAATGGTGTTTAACAACAAAGTTGTATTATGTATATTTAAAGGAAATTCAATGTATTTAATAGTGTTGCAGAGTGCAATATCTTTAGAAAGCTTTTTCTTCCTATTTCTCTAACAGTACCATAAAAAAATCATTGTTACAATTCATCATTCCAAACAGCTGAGGCCAGCATTTTATAGAAGCATAAGGGTATAAAACCTCACTGTAAAGGTCAAGCTACACAAAGTGAAAAGCTTTTATTAAAGAATCTCTAGTTCTGACCTAAAGACATTCAAAGTCATTATGATCATCCCTATCTCTGTTAAAAAGAAATGGTTGGGTCAAGAAACATATTTTAGTATCTTCAGCATAACTTTTACTTAGAATGCACTCTTGAAAGACCAAATCACGGCAGTGTTATGGGGACGAGTGTACAAAATGCCAGTATTTGTGGATAGTAATTGCACCCAATCTATCTCTCACTTTATTTTACTCTTCCTTGTCCTTCTAGTTGTTTACTTTTAAGATCAATTTGAGGTAATATTTAGTTTAGTCTTAGCTGAAAAATTATTGAAAGAAATTAACTCTGGATTAACCTTTTTATTCACTATTGCTAGAGTAGCTAGAAATTTCAACTAGAAACTACTGATACTAGAAAATCCTGCAAAAACCACAGTAACTATAACAAAGAGTAATAAATTAATGAGCCCAAAAGACAGAGAACATAAAATAACAGCAAGAGGATTATGGTCAGCAATTGCTCAGTGACCATTTCTAATTGATCTGAAAAATGGTGTGTGACCAAAGACCAAGGCATACAAATGTGTATTTGGAGCCCACAAATTAACACAGCTTTCTGACTACAAAGGACAACTCATTGACAGTTCACTGTCATATGTCCTATGTTATTTTACTGCCTTCAGATGACAACTTTTGTTCAAAGTCTTTTAGACTTTTTTCTTAGCTCTCAGTTTAGCTTCACTTGTTTCACAGCAAAAGGCAAGGAAAAAACATTTGAAACAAGGTATAAAGTCTAAGACAGTTGTAACAGGAATGGGTCATTCAAACATGATAGAAGATGCTGAATGAGACAGAAGCACATGGGTAAGAGAGTAACTGTGAAGTGTTCTCCTACAGACCTCCCAGGCACTGACAAGAACATCATAGAATCACATAATTATTCCATCCATATTCTCCACCTTCTCTGCATCCACTTCATTCTTCTCCAGTTATAGACACTTTTTTTCAACATAACCTCCATGTTTTTTTTCTTTGTTTTCCCCATATTTTTGTCTCTGTTGCATATTGTATTAATCAACAGGTAAGCATATATATTTATTGAACATGTAAGTATAAAAAATAACATTTAAAACATGTTAAAGTCATACAGAAAAGTGAGAGCATGCTAGAAATAAGCTTGCCCATGCAAAGTCATAGACTCCCAAGAATCACAGAATATCTCAAGTTGGAAGGGATCCATAAAGATCATCAAGTCCAACACCCTGCTCCTCACAAGACTACCTAACCTAAACCATGTAACTATGAGCCTTGTCCAGATGTTTCTGGGACTATGATAGGCTTCATGCTGTGACCATTTCGCTGGGGAGTCCGTGCCAGTAACCAACCACCCTCTCACAATAAGGAAACTTTTGCTAATGTGAAACCTGACCTTCCCCTTGCATTCCATTTCCTTCTGTCCTAGGACAGAAGAGATCAGCACCTCCTCCCCCGCTGCCCCCCAGATGTTATACAGATAGTACTCAAGAGAACTTAAGTTCATGCTTCCCTTTTTATATTGGTCTCACATGGTGTATTTTGCAGTTTTAACTAACAAAATCCAACAGAACGGAGCTTAGAAAGGTTTCAATTTGGAAAAGTTAAGACCAAAAACCTTAAGACTTCTTCCCTTACCACGTAACCAAAATTCAGATTCTAGAAGCCCATTTCAGCTAAACTTTTTAAACTTGGTATCTTAACTAATCCGGAACCTTATCCTAAGACTGTCCTAGTTCTTTCTTGGTTGCTGTCCTACAACTGGTCTTGGGAGAGGGAGACAGAAGAGGAAGGAAGAATTTCCACATCAGGAGAAAGAAGTATCTTGTACATAAAAAATACCAAGTTTTATCCTCACACTGAACAACTTAATGCTTAGGTGTTTGGGGTTTTTTACATCTTTACATCTTTAATATTTCTAACACCTCATGTCACTTCTGCTGTCAGTATCCTGTCACAGATATGGCCATAGAATTCAGTATTAGCAATGCACCTGGATGTTACTCGAGAAGATACTGAGCAGACTGTCACCTTTCAGATGACATTCCACTGACCTCTCAGGTCACAAAATAACCTAAATAAATAGACTTCTTCCTGTTAAATTGCTCTTAGTATAGCAAGTTTCATGAAAGCTCTGGTGTCCACTGATTTACCTCGGACATACGCATTTTGATACAGGCTTTATTTACACAATCACAATTACTTTTCCACACACCCTAGACATTTCAGTGCCCAGATTGGATGGTGTTTACTTAATGAACAGCTGCTCAATATTTACTTCATTGTCCAATACATGGTCCCATTGTTCAATGGATGGCTTCATGCCATCTTTGTTGCACACTATTCAAATCCTTCTCTAAAGACATTTATTAACTTTCCCATGAGTTTTCTTTTCTGATGTTCATTAGTATAGTTTTGAAAGCTTTACAAATATTAATTATGTACACAATATCCATGTGAGATGATGGGTTTTATGCACATCCTACAAATGCTGAACAGAAACAGGGAGATTACAGTTAATAATATGCATGAATTTTGAGTATCCAGTTTGAAACCTTCAGTTTGCTGTACAGCTTCCATTGACCTAAGCTGCAGCTGAAACTCTTCAGCTGTTCTTCAAATTTGTTCCCACAATCTGAGACTGGGTACCAAGAAACTGAAGCACATTCTGTTAGCAGCAACCTATGCAAAGTTTAAGCTACTTTCCCATTATAACATATCTAGAGCTGAAGTGGGAAGAGAATTCAGTTGTCCAGACTAGCACCCACATCTTCATTGTAGAATCACAGAATCATTTTGCTTGGAATAGAACATTAGTCATCAAGTCCAACAGTTAACCTAGCACACTGCCATGGCCACCACTAAACCATGTCCCTCAGCACCCCATCTACACATCTTCCAAATACCTCCGGGGATGGTGACTCAACCACTTCCCCGGGCAGCCTGTCCCAATGCCTGACAACCGTTTCAGTGAATTATTTTTTCTAATATCCAATCTAAACCTCCCCTCAATTAATGAGGCCCTCCCCTTCTGTTATTGCAGTTTCTTGCTTTAGCTTTACATTCAACCCCACTTCTGCAACAAATTGGGGAAGAAGACAACCTTATCTGTGATACCAACTCCAGAGAAATAATCTCTGTCCTGTCACTGGGACAGAGATCCTAGAAGTAAAAACATACAGATCTCTGACTAAAAGTTGGGTTATGATATATAGGCAAATCTGTAAAGTAAAATTTCCTTCTCTTTACTGCCCTGAATGTTCAATTCTAATAATGCCTCACTTGGCACCTCCAGTTTTTCTTGTTACTGACTCTTTGCCCACCTTATCTCACTCTTCTCTTTCTAGTTTCCTCTTTCTTTTCTTTTAACTGTCCCCTGTATCTCTGAGCTCTTGTTTCTCTACATAGATTGTTTCAGTCCAGCCCTTTCTCAAATTCAGCTTTTGTTTCTATTGAATCTGAACAGCAGCTCTTTTTTATCTTCTTGTGAGAGAAGAAAGGTTAGAGCTGAAAATAGATATTTGTCATAAGGAGACCAGTTCCCTGCTCTCATTTCAGTGTTCACATAGGCCAGAAAGTCTGTCTTTGTCTCCATCACTGTGAGAAAGGGCACACTCAGTCTCTTGGTCAGGGATAGTACCCAACAAGTAGAGAAAGATCTAGGGACACTGAGACACCTGAGGATGCTTTGGAGTTCTTCATCCATAAAACTAAAGGGATTTTTAACTGCATCTTCACTGAAGTACCAAAAACCCCACCCAAAGGATGCCTTTTCTTGCCAAACCAACACTCTGGAAATTTTAATTTTTCTTTCCCAAGTTTAGGAGCACTGGCACATTTCAAAGCAAGGATTTTGGGAACTTCAGTGACATGGGCAAAAATACATATTTTTTCCTTGCATCATTCCTAGAAATGACAGAACTATTTTGGCTGGAGCTTTCCAGAAGAGGACAGCCTGGGACAGCTACTTGGCATGAAAAACTTCAGTCAAAACAGTTACAGTTTGGCACTATTATAAGTAGATGACATTAAGGTTTCATAAGAGGAAGCATTAGGTAATTTTAATAATAGGCAGTTCTATCACCTATAAAACTTTTCAACGTAAAAAAAAATATTATGTGTGCAATCAAACATCAAAAAGGTTCCTGTGAAAAAGTGAAGTGAAAAGGAGAAAAAACAAACATGCAAAAATATGAAATATCACATCCTGACCCTTAAAAATAAAAAACATATCTGCTTCTCCACCTTAACACAGCAAGTGTCTTGAGCTTTCTTCACCTCAGACCAAAAACAGAAGAACACAAAACAGAACTTCAATCTGCCAGGAAAAAAATAAAAGTAAATACCGAGTTAGAGTCCTCGAGATTCTTTGCTTCCCTGTATTAAGTAAGGCTAGTCTAGGGTCTAATCTCTGACATTCTTCTGTCTGCTTTACTGTAGGATAATGAATCTCCAGATACTGTATTTTCATTTTCTCTGTGTACTACAGTCTGGTGAAGCCTCTTTTTTTTTTTTTGGTATCTCTCTCTCTTTTTCCCATGCTGTCAATACCCAAAATACTGAAGAACACTTGACTGCCCTGGATTCCAGTCTCTTGGCCCAAGACTTACTGCAAAACTTTCAAATGTCTTTAACTGACTTTTTAACAATTTTATTACTAAACACTCACCTGGAATGAAATACAGTAGTGATATTCAAGGAATATCACTCTGAAATGCTTAAGATTAATAAAAATCAGATTTTTTTCAATATTTTCTGCTTTTTAAAGACAGAGAGAGTTTTATGCTTGCCTAATGCGTCTTGCACAACATTGTACAAAACTCCCACAGTAATTTCTGTGTTACTGACATAACTTTTTAATTTGTACATGATTAAGAATCACATTCACTCTGGATTTAAAATCTTTGCATAATGGCAAATATACCATGTCTTTGTAACAGTGGATTTAGTAATGAAAAATAGACCATCCAGTACTAGCCCTACATGGAAAGAAATCCCTTGAAGTCTGTTCTGCTGTGCTGAGTGCAGCAAAGGACTGACTTGAATAAAACTGATCACAGGCTACACAGACAGTTCAGAATTCATATCAATGAGGAGAAAATTCCCAGGATGAAAAGAGTTATCTAAATTAAAGGCTTGTATAGACACATTACAATACAGTATAACTTGTAAATATTGCCTCTAATGTTTACCATAATCCCAGGCAGTAAAGTCACAAGACTTTGCTGGTTTAAATAAAATGCAAGAAGGAACTGCCTGAAGGATACATTTTAATAGCCCTCTGTCAGAGAGAGTTAACACACTTGCACCTCTAACAACAGCATTTTTATTAAATCTTTATTATGTTGTATTAAAAAAAGTCCCCTTAGCCCTCAGGTAGTTGGTCAATGCTGAGTTTTTCAAATGAAATATTTATGAAGTTCTTTGTTTAGAAGTTTAATTGTATCTTTAAATGACTTTCATATGTTTATGTGCTTTACCCTCCAACACAAATGCCATATGATGCTCTATCATACTGTCCGGAATAGTCATTATGCATTTCACCATCACAACTGTTACATAACAATAAGCAGAAAAAAAGGACAAAAGGATAAGTAAGTTAAACCAGATCCTATACATACTTATTTTGTTGGTAACACAGATCGTATCTCCAGCAAAATGTGCTTCTAATCATGTAACATAGTATAGTACTGTAATACTTTCCATATTTAAACTTTTGGTCAACGTATAATACTGTAAAATACACTACAATGTATTTCTGCACTGCCCTTCCATTTTCTCTGCCATGGACAGGGGGAAGGAGAGGAGTCTTAATGGATAAGGAACAGGGGTGGAATGAGAAAACCTAAAGTCTGTTCCTTAAACGAAGTTCAGTTTTGCTTTTATAAGGGCTGTAGAGATCCATCACTCTTGTGGTACAGTATTTAAAGAAAAAATAATGATTCAGAAGATTTATTATCTTTCCAAGTAATGGATGACAATTTTGAAATCACCTTCCTGGTTTAGTAGCTAAAGGGACATCTTCTAATGTGAAAGCACATTAAAGATCCATGTTGCTGTGTGTGAAAGTGTTGCTGCATTAACTCTGATCCTTGTGGGCCATCTGCTCCAGGCAGTCTCTGTGCTTAGCCTGAAAGGGGTTTAGGCCAGCAAGATGACAACACAGGAGATCACAAATAAAGATGTCCACAGGTTCGCACATGCAAGACACTCATCCACCCATATGTGCAGTCCTTTTCTGACCCATAGGAAGGGAGTGGCATTGTGACACCATCTCAATTTTGCTGTGACAAGTGACAGCCTTCTCCATGCCTTGAGCAGGCTGGAGAGTCATGACAGCCAGAAAGCAGAGGAAAGAAAAAGATACGAGGCAAACTTGAAGGAATAAAGGAAATTGTGGATTCATTAGGTGGGATACTTGCTTTGGCAGTTGCCAGAGGGGATGGTGAAGGACATGGTTTCTATGGTTTATATTAACCATACATCATTACTATGCAATTCTAGGTATTCATAAAGCATGGTAGCTCACAAAGCTACTTGAAAACACTCTGCAGATCTCCTACTTGTTGTTCAAGTACTACATTAACACCCTTTGAGGGGAATGTCAGCTCACAGCTCAGGAAAGCCATTAGTTTTGAAAAACTGGCATAAAAACCCCTGTTGATCTAGAGGACTGTCAGTATATGACAACTAAAATTCCCAGTTGTTCTAAAATAGCAAATACTGTTTTGCTAAATTTGTTCTCTTGATTACAATTTTCATTGTAACAAATGGTGCCTAAAATCTGTCTTTATAATGAACGTACTCCAGTTATTACACTAACAGAAAACATCATCTGAGAAATAATCTCATTTATCATTCCTGGTGGAAAACAGTATTTTCCTATATAATACATCAGATTAAATTCTATCTGAAACAGGAGAAGCTCTGGAAAGTACCTGTGGGACCACTGGTTTCAGAAATTGATTTAAGGAAGGTTCATTCTTTTTTTAAAGCTGCTGCTTGTCTGTCACAAAGTCCACCTGAAGAATTGACAATTTTGTATGTTTGTATTAAATTACTTCAACAATATGTCTGTAACTTGGGCATCCTGCATGTTAATTGCATTAACTGAAAAAGAATGGAACTCTTCACATCAAATTGCCTATTTGGAAAGATAAACTTTTAGCCAGACATGATTGAGCTTGGTAGCCTTTAATGTTACACCAAAAAAACTAACTGCAACATTTTACACCCATTTGACAAGAGTATTTTACCAATTTCAGTAACTAGGTAGTTAAATGTATCACACCTAAAAGAGAGATTTTTTTTTCCCCCTATTTTGTTCTCATACAAAGGCTGGATTTCATTCTAGTGTCATTGATATAATTCTATTTACTTCACAGTCATTACTTATTAACACCAATGGGAAGAGAAACAGAGCCATTAAATCGCAATTTCCTCTTTTTTCCTTGACGCAACCTGATGCTTTTTGGTTTACCATGGAATGGTTGCATGGTGAGAGAGACAAACTTGCTTGTGTTTTTAATAATGTGTTCTCTTCAGAGAGAGTCAATATTGGCCCTGCCCAGTTTGGCTGGCTTCACTTTAAATATCCTTATTTCTGGTTTAGAAAGATCGGAGATGGTAGAGAACACATTCATCAGGACATTGCTACCAGTGGAGACGTGTGACTGAGAGGAACATCCATGCTCATCAGAGGGAATGATATTATGCAATTGCTTTACAACGTGAGCCAGTTTTGCCCTAAAACTAAATGAAGTCCTTCACTGGAATGTTATCCAAGAAGCCTTTCAGTTCGCCATGTCAGACTTGATGATCATTTAATCTCAACTTGTTCCTGTGCCAACACTGCCCAACATCCATTCCTTGTGTGCAACCATCCCTTTATGATACACTGTTAAACAGTAAGTGTGCCCCTTGCTTCTGCTTCATGCACTGAGTTAGCTTGGTACTTCCATCTCATCTGATAAGAATTCAATTCCCCTTATTGTGCTGGACTTTTTTGCTTTCTTGAAAATGCTTACCAGAACAGTACATGCTATTCCAGATAAGGTCTTATCAGAGAGCTGTATCAGGACAAATAGCCTATCTTTATGGAAGAACTGTTTTGGAAGTATTTCAATTGAAATTTAATGGAAATGCCATTAAGCTTTGTTTGGCTTTGTAAAAGGTGATGCAAAATACTCTGAATCAGTGCAGCTGAAAAAATACAGTCCTCAGTGATGGTTACTAAGAAGAAAAAAAATAATCCCTTTTGAGATGACTTGGTTAATTATTTTGCTTATTTGCGACCCAAAATGAAAACAAAAAGCAAAAAGCACTGTCATTACTCATTATGTACACAATTTATCACAGAATACAGTTGTGTCCTTCTGCTTATTAAGCCTCTCCCAGACATTCTTTTGTGTTCTGGGCTTCTGGAAAATCCTTAAGTAAAACCAGTGCTACCTAATGGAATCACTGCAGTCTTCTACAAACTTCTGAGCTCATTGCTGGTTTCTCATCAGCATATCAAAGCTGATTTGGGATTTTAAATATTTCATGTGTTGCATGAAACAAAAGAACATGGGTTACTCTCTTTTGTATTATGAAAAAATATGTATATAAAACATTGTACTTCTTGGTGTATTTTATTGTGCTCAGGCAGGAGTCTATCCTGCTGACCCTTCCAGTGCAGCCTTCTGTTAGTGAAATATTATATATGGCATGAATGGGTGAGCAAATGTACCACATGATAAGGACAGTTTTGCCATTTCTTTCTTTCTCCTCTGACTGATGTCTCCTCTGAGAAACTCTTGTGGGCATTTGCCAGTGCAGTTATAGTCCTCTGCTGCCTCAACAGCATGTAGGTCTGTCAAGAAGATCCAGGTGGGTTGTGCTGATATTGGATCAAGAGACAAAGGCTAAATGCCCAGTGATCCTTGGAAGCCATCTGGAAGGAGTCAGGTCCAGCAGTTAGACAGGAGTGGTGGACAGGAACAGCCTGCGAGAGTTTCTCAAAGGAGAGATCAGTCAGAGAAGGAGTTTGCAGCTGTAGAGCAGGGAGGTGCCCTGTTATTGCTCCTGTTCTTTTTTTTTTTTTTTTTTTTTTTTTTTTTGTAAATAAAGTAGATCCTTAAAGTATTTCTTTAAGTAAATCAGGCTCACCCATGTTAGCCTTCTGTCTCACCTCTGAGTGCTACGTTGGAGCTCTGTGCTGAAAATAAGGTTGTGATTTTCAAAAAGCCTAAGGACGCTGGACAGACATAACTCAAAAGCTGGAATGTTTTATGTTGGCATCTTTTGACTGATTTTCACAGTTGTGCAGGTGCAACAGAACCTGAGTGTGCAGTGGGACCTCTGCAATAGCTGAATGACATTCCCATTCCTCTAGGTTCTTTATTCTCCATTGTACTGCAGAGAACAAATGAAAGGGAAGGATCAGGCTGCGCTTTATCAGGCAGTGTTCTTCATACTCTTCCTTCTCCCTCCTTTTCTCCTGGGCCATTGCAAGAATGAGAAGGAATGTAGTCCTGATGACATGTCCAGGGTGAAACAGTCATGACCTAGTTTTTGCCTGTGGTAGATAGAAAAGGTTCGGTGATAAATCATGAAGTCACAGACCAAGATCATGCCTGTGGGCATGTTCAAACAGGCTTACGGGCTTTCCTCACCACAAAGTCCCTGGCCATACCCTACTGCCCACCCCAGGGAAGGCCTGCACAGCAGCTCAGCCTGCCAAGCCATGTCACTCCCATGTGTCCTGCTCAGCAGAGTGTATTTCTTCAAGAACAGCTTTGCAGGAATGGATGCTGAAATCCGAACCTGAACTAACACCAGACAGCAGAGGTGATACTGGGTACTGGTGAATTGCTACCAGGAGTAGTAAATAAAATGTAAACACAGCTAGCTTGACTTCACAGGGCCTCTGTCTAATGTAAGAAATTTTCCTGGCTGTAGGTGCATGGATGGTACAACAGGCTCCCCCATGGGAGGTGACACTAACAGCACCAATGGCTATCCAATTTCTAGCTTCTTAGCAAAAAGGTAATGAACTTTCCTAGTTAAACTTTTCCCCTCCTTTTTGCAAGCCCCAAGCCTCCCCTGTCCCCAAAGCCCTAATCTTTTTATCTGGGGGAAAAAAAAAGAAATAGAAAGGAAGAATGTTTTTCTGATGGACTTGTACAGTTAAAAATCATAAACAGTAAAGAAATCTACGTGCTGAGGTTCCAACAGAAACAGAGACTTGGCTGACTTCTGCAACCTGAACTTTGCATTAATTGTTTTGAATTTGATTACAATAAATTAGCCATCTCATTTGGTCCAGCATTTGCCCTGTTCCAGCCATTTAAAAAACCCCACCATATCCAAGATGATCCAGGATCCCAACCAGAGGAACAAGAAGAAAGAGAGGAGCATGGGGAGATGAGGGCAGAAAGGATGGAACAAACATAAAAAAAACAGTTGTCATCTGCCTAGGATTTGCATTTGGATTGTATATCTGTCTGATATGGCAAGAGCTGCACTGATGGCACTCACATCTCATCTAAACTGTGCTCCTATCTAGACAGGTTGGACCAGATGATCCTTGAGGTCCCTTCCAACCTGGCATTGGATACTATGATCTTAATCCTGAATTCGCATATTTTATACATGTATTTTTTCATTGGAACATAATTATTTTGTGAAACTAAGAAACATCAAATAAACATGGTAACAATTATCAGTGCTTTGTTCCTGCTTTTGTTGGATCTTGGAGAGGCACTTGACAATCCAGACCAGGGCTACTTTGACAATGTTTGAAGAACCAGTTCAGCCATAGGTTGATGTCAAGTGCACTAATCAGAGCTCTATCAGCTGATAACTGTATTCATATGTTGCAGCACACTATTCAGAAATGTGAGGCATGCTCCATGGGACACACAGGCTATCCAACATTAGCTTTCTTTTCTAGACAATTGATTTTGAAACTATTAATTCAGCTGTGATGGCACTCATATTTTTCCTTTAAACACAGATTGACCCATTCCTGATAACATGCACAGAAGCGTGGCCACCTCACTCACTTTTTGAAACCTCGGAGAACCATTCATTTCTACAACACCTTGGCCTTGTAAGGAGAGAGCAGAAGCAGGAGGAACATACCTGCAGTTCAGCTTCCCCTCCAGCTCCTGAGAGCCAGAATCCTCAGTTCCCATTTCTCAGTGCTCTAAACAGCAGGCTGTGCATCACGCTTTGTTTGTGAAAGCATGTGAGCATGTATGCATAGAGAGGAAAGGGGGAAGGTGATGAAATCTGTGCTGTGCCACAGCCAAGAATGCAAGTTTCATGGGGGCCAGACAGACACTTAACTGAGCCCAATTGTGTAATCTGCCAGGCAAGCCACAGTCCTGGGGAGCAGAAGCTGCTGATCTGAATTCCCCATCTTCTTCCTCAACCTTGGATTTTAAATGTAGCTGTGGCTGTCATGCTATATACTGCATTTAACATTGCCTATGCACCAGGCAGCTCGGACACTATGCGCTGTTTCCCTGTGTAAAAGCAACGTGGCCTTGTGGAAACATGATTTCAAAACATTCAGCTGCAGCAAAAGGTGCCTTAAAGCTGCAGCAGAACTGTAGACATTTAAAGCTTTTACCAAAATATTTAGGATCCTGTAACAATCTGGGTTGTTCTTGGATTTAGATGTTTCCCGACAGTTGTCATCCAGGCAACTTTATGTTGTTCTGGATCTCATCTTAGACATCCGCAACTGAACAGATCTTTAGCTCCTGCTGTTAACTCCTGCACTGCCCCAGTGCTTTAGGTTTTGTGTTGAGTTGTGCAGAGAGATATCTGAACTGAGTCCAGCAGTTTTCATTACTGTGCCACTCAGGCTGTATGTGCTCCTGACCAAGAATTAAAACCCTGATAGAAAAATTGGGTATGTTGAAATATTTCACTAGTCTTCTGATTTTCTAGAATGCTTTCCCAAGTGCTGCATGTAGCTAGAAAAGCAATTTCATGCTTAAAACTGCTGCTTTATTAATGCAGAAGTGAGTTAATCTGTAGCTTCCTTTTTAAAAAAAAAAATGGTGTGTTGTCAGAAAACTGAATTCAGTTGCACTCAGATCTTAGTCCTGGTGAAGCTTTACCCCTTGAGACTCATCTCATGGGAAGTACAAGATCCATGTTAGCAAGGGTAACAGAGAATGCTCAGCAGAAACTGGTAATACTATATCTGTCCAGCCAGCAGTGTGAGTTGCCAACTTGGCCCTTTCAATACTTCTGTGACAGTTGGAAAAGAAACAAGGTTTCCTCCAGTTTTCTAAGTCAACCATGTCTCTTTCCCCTCTGTCAGGATCTGGAGCCAGCACCTGAAGCCTGTGGTCCCAGGCATTTCAAAGAACATATGCAGTTTAGTTTCTATGACATTATCTAGAGCTACTATTTCATACTGCAAAATCCATCTGTTTTTATAACATTATTCTTATGACGTGACATGGTCCTACTTACCATTCTTGTCCTGGGCCAGGCTCAAGTATCAGCAAAGCTACGTTTTGCTCAGTAAGCCTTATTCTGGCGTATCTCACTTGGAATTTTGTTTTCCAGACAAAGATCACAACACCAATGCTCTACTTATCTGTATTAGGTTACTCATCCGGTTGCTACACAATGAGAAACTTGGAATCAGCCAATTTTAAATGGATTGCTCTACAATTGTAACAGACCACAAAAAGATTTTTGAAGACTCTGTTTATAACAACAAACAGGACTTTTGTTTCCACCCAGTATTTTCCATGACGTCTACAAAAAACTTAACACTAGTGAGAATGCCAGAGTGCTGAGATCACTACTTGTCATGATGACGAATGTTATTTTACTGTTCCCTGTGCTCCCCATTCCCCTGCAGATACCTGTTTTCTCTTGCCATATAACCAGACTGTACACTCCTCCACGTATGGAGGTATTTTTACAGCACTTAGCACAACAGGATTCTAAGGATCTCAAATGTTTCAGTAACATTTAGTAGGTTGCCTTCCAGTACCTGAAGGGGACCTACAGGAAAGCTGGGGAGGGACTTTTTCCAAGGGTTCGTAGTGATACGACAACGGGTAATGGTTTTAAGCAGGAAGAGGGGAGATTTAGGTTAGACATTAGGAAGAAATTCTTTAGTGTGAGGGTGATGTGACACTGGCATAACTTGCCCAGGGAGCTTATGCCCCATCCCTGGAAATGTTGAAGGACAGGTTGGATGGGGCTCTGAGCAACTTGGTCTGGTGGGAGGTGTCCCTGCCCATGCAGGTGGGTTGGAACTAGATGATCTTTAAGGTTCCTTCCAACTCAAACCATTCTGTGATCTATGATCAATAATGAAATCTTTGGTGTTCAGTCCAGTGTGGTTCACTTGCAAATCCACAAAGGTAAGGAAAGAAAATAATTATTTTTACAGTTCACCTTTTCCACCTCCTTTCAAGATTATTCATACAGCTTATATTCCATCTAGGGTTGGGTTGACTGTGTGGTCAGCCCAACAGTGTAGTTTTCTCCAGCTGAACTGTTTGCCTGCTGTGCAAAGCTGAGCTCAATGGGCATTACTATTAGCACCATCATGGGCATCTTCTGCCTCTCTAATTATGTCTCTACATAGATTTTTTGATTGACTTAATTGTGAATGCACGTTCATAATAAATGACCTGAAAGTCATTCCTAAAAATCCTCTTCAGTAACAGAAGTGTGAGATTACACCACCCGAACAACAGGAAAGCATCCACTAGCTAGATTTCCACATGGAGTAGCCACAACAGAAGTTTAATGGCCCCTCTCCTCTACTACAAAGGAAACCTCTCATTTCTGAGACATCAATGGACAATACTTGACAACAGAGAAGCCAGAAAACTTGTAGGTTACACCCAAGAAGGAATAAAAGGCACAGATGGCATTTGTGCAACACAACTGTGCCACTCCCACTCTCCTACTGCTCTTATTAGCTGACAAAAAGATGACTGGAAAATGCATTTGGAGTGGCTGCTGTGAAGGAAAAGGAGAAGAAAGTAGGGCTGATGTAATATTTTGGCAATTGGATGAAGAGGTAGGAATGGGTTTTGAAGTCACAATGGAGAAAGTAAAGGCAATAATCAGAAGATAATTTAAAAAAAAATAAGAAAAATAACATCCACTGTGTGAATATAGGGATCAGTGAGCACGTGCTATGGCAGGTGCTGACAGGTGGGAAGAAAGACAAATGGTTACGCTTTGGTTAGTTGTCCTGTAATGTGTAAAAATGTGTCCTGCATGTGTAAAAAATCCAAAGTGAGTCAAAGAGAGGGAGAAGGCCAAGGAAGAAGGATCTGTGGTGCTACCTGGAGGGCTAAAGGGGAGGGGATGGGACGGGAAGGTGAGGGGAAGGGAAGAGGTAGGGAACAGTAGGGCAGGGAAGGGCAGGGAAAAGCAGGGAAAGGCAAGGGAAAAGGGAAATGCAGAAAGCAAAGAGAAAGATGCAATCAGTCAGCACACTGACCAGTAACATCAAAGGCCTCAGGAACTCATTATTAAAAATCACTCCTGTAGAGAGAAATAACTGAAGAAAAAGCTCAAAATCTTCTCATTTTAGTTTTGCTTTCCTTTTCTTAAGTCAGGTTTTTTCTATATTTTTTCCATATGTCCAAATTGAGTTTCTTAAATTACTCTGTTTAGAAATAAACACATGGTAACAATAAACATTTAGAACATTAGCTTGCCTATTTCCTTAATGTATGCATATTTTTCTCCAATTTTCCACATGAAATGAGACTAATGTACTTGGGATCCACCCTCTGTCAAAGTTTCCGTGATTTCAGGATTAGCTCAGTAGTTAATTAATACCTTTGAGAAGTAATACGTAGACTCATGGACTTAAAAATGTTTAAGTCAGCTGCTCAGCTTGTGGATAGTAGAGTATTTACAATGAATTTAAATGACCCCTGTCAATTTACACAGATGCAAAATGGCCTATTATTTCTTCTTCTTATAATGAAAAAATAAGGAGAATATTAAAAAATAAGGAGAAAAAAAAATAAATAAGGAGAAGTCAGTCCTGAAGGAATCGAATCAAGGTTTCTTCAAAGGTTTCTCCACTTTCAGATATTTGGTGCCATGTTTTTTACATATTCTTTGAAATGTCAATGTGCTGGTTTATATTTCACAGTTATTTGCAAGTGTAAAATTAGCTCACCTCCACTCAGGTTCATTCTTTCTCTGGATTAATACTGAAAGCAGATTTTTGTTCAATATGAGCATTCCTGGAGCAAAGAACTTGTCCTCAGAATGTTACCCTCCTGTCCCCAGCAGTGGCAAAAGGACATGCACGTAAATGCACATGATCATGGCTATTTTTTCTAGCCATGTAAGGTATGTCAGAGTACATACTTCTCTGGTTCTTTTAGTGTCTGCTAATAGATTGTTGTCTATTAATTCAACTAATCCTTTATTTTGAACCTGCTGACTATACCTCCACTACATCCTGGGGCAGCGCATTTCAGAATTTCATTACCTTTTTTATAAAGAATAGATTTTTCTGGTCTGTTTTCCCTTTTTTTTCATTATTATGCCCTGTGACAGTTCAGATTGTGTATAGGTGACTCACTGACCACTATTAGGAATTAACAGACTCAATTCAACCCAGAGAAACTACTGCCTATCTTACTTCTAACACGGTAGTGACATATTCCATGGCTAAAGGAGAGACCAGCCCAGTTTGCAGGAAGAGACAAAAACGTGAGGATGTAAGCACAGGAGTAGGCACTCCAGGTACCTTGAACAAAGACAACAGGTCATGGGCAGTTGAGGAGATCTCTTGACTTAGTAAATTATCTTCAAGGACTACTTTAACATATGGTTGGGGTCAAGAAAACATAAAAGAAATCAACTTTTGAATTTGAGACTCCTTCCCCTGTTACTTATATTTCCATAGAGCTCTAGGTGCTACCACTAAAGATTTTATGCTGTTTAACCCAGTGGTCTCCAAACATTACAAGCTCATACGCCATAATACTGATTAGATACAACCTGATCGTACATCCTCTTTTAGACTTTCTGTTTGATTAATTTCACATATCTTAATGTCCTGCAAGCATGAAGAGTCTCAGTAAACAAAAAATCTATTACCTTCAAAAGCATTATATTAACAATTTCATACCTTACACCAAGCGTAACGGAGCACTGAAGCTTGTTTACCAAGCTCCATTGTTTATCAACTGACAGCTAGAATGTATCTGTTAAAAAGACTTCAATTATGTATTTATTTTACTGCATGTCAACCCCATTGCAGTCCTCACTGCCTGTGAATTGCATCACTGTGAAAATCAAGCTGTATAATTCTGTTTTGTTACACTGAAGAACACTGGAATATTATTGTTCTCTGTACACACAGACGTGTTTTAATAAATCTGCTAATGTGGTTTATATATCACTGGACTGCTTATGCTTTATTTTCCAAATTGTGAAAGATTCTTTTGTTTCTTAAATCTTATAGTTGTATAAAATATGGACATGAGGAATGGACAGAGCACATAAGAAGTGGCTGTATTAAGTTCAGAAGTTACATGAGTGACAGAAAGGCAGAATACTGTCCTCACGTCTGCCTGCTATTTGCCAGTCTCCATGTCACCTCTGGGTGTGCAACTCTGCACTTCAGCTGTCCTTGGGACAGCTTACTGCTCATTGCCACAGATTCATCATTATGTATATAACTACTTTAGCAGCGATTTTTCATGTAGGAGATTCCCATTGATGTTTATTTTTAGGTATCCAGTTTATTTTCTTATGCTCCTTTTAAACCAGCATTTTCTTCATATGATATCTTCTTTTTCTGTGATCAACTGCCAGTGGTCCTCCCATAGAATCTTATCTCTCTACTCCACCATACCCTTAAAGGTTGTTTCATGTAAAGGCTATAAAAATGTCAACATGGATTAGCTGCATTCATATTTTTAATTATCCAATCATTTGTGAAGGACCTGCTTTCAACTGAATGGCTCTGCAATTGCTTCATTCCTTTCACTCATTGCTTTTATTAAAACCGACACAACGCACAGCCTCTCTGACAGCCACACAGGACTCACACACACAGAAGACAAGGAGCTGACAGAGCTTCACCCAGGTGTTTTGACATCACCCTATCATATGCACCTCTATGGAACATGGAGTTATGACTTTCAGTCCTACTGCAAGACAATCAAGTCTGTCAGATGTTCTTTTGCCCACTGCTGTGTGTACCCTCATAAATGGAAAAGGGATTTACTCTGTTTGAGATTTACTATGTGAATTTTGGTTTGGGCAGATAATAATTTTCTCTAACTGAGCTACAGCTGAACTTAGGAGAATAATCCCAATATATTTGTATTACTTTTATAACTTTGATTTTCCTAGATATCATTGTTAATGCATCAAAATTCAATATTTCAAAAGTTGCCAAGTCCCAAAGTCAAAAAGGAACACTTGAAACTTCTAATAGGCAACTCTTGTTTGACAACATACCTACCTACATGTAAATATAAGCTCAGGCAGAAAATTCAAAGTAGGAAAAACTACTAATTTTCAGAACTATTCTCTGGAATAAACTACAAAGCAACATATCTTTTTTTTCCTCACAATATCTTCAGATCAAGACTCTTCCTGTAACTACAGGTTAACCAACCACAAGGTATCACATGCAAGTAGTCATTGTTGGAAATTCACTATATATATATACTGCATAATAAAATTATATTGAAAGATATAACATTATTCTGGCCATGAACTCCATGAACCTTATGGGATATACTTACTGCAGTCTATGATAATAACAATTTATTTAATTTGAAATTCACATGCCATTCTGATGCAGTAAAATATCTTTTAGAAAGGCAAGCCCGGTAACTCTCAATCACCACATTTTTGAAGAAAAAAACTGCTACACAAAGAAGCTGAACTTCTTGACAGAGTCCAACAAAGTTCTGCCAAGAAGTTAAGGTAGAAAAATATTCCCAGTGGACAGAGGTGCGTAAAACATTCTTAGAAGAAAACTTGGTTCTATGACAGTCCAAGAATTCATAGAATTATAGAATCATAGAGTGGTTTGGGCTGGAAGGGACTTTAAAGATCATCTAGTTCCAAGCCCCCTGCATGGGCAGGGACACCTTCCACTAGACCAGGTTCATCTGTGTTCACTACTCTTCTGACATAGGATGTACATGATAGTAAAGGTAGGTCTACTTTACTGGATGGTCAGAAGCAAGACTTCTTTTACTCTTGCTGCATCCACATTTCTCCTGTTTGCAGGAATAGGTTCTGTTTGCACCCAACAGGTATGGTGATATGGAAACAGCAGTCCTATCCTGACCTATCAGGGAAGAAGCATGCTCCCAACTCTCATCCCATTTTAAGCTCTGCAGACCCCAGGCTGAAGCAAGGTAAGAGATTCATTGCAATTGCTCCTCCTTCTAGGAGTTTTGGCTTCTTTTGTGAGACACAGCATTTATTTTGTGGATGTCAAGAAGCTGAAGGGGATGGTTGTTAACAGAGACACTCTAAGACAGGTAAGTTGAATCTCAGCTGAGGAGAAAAGGCTGGAGGCAATAAGGGCTGCATTCTTAAGTATATGCCTCAAGGGACCTGCAAACAATGCTCACAGAGGTCTGATAGATTTCAGTGAGCAGAGGATTCAGAGAACAGACTATGAATTATTATTTTTTTTTTACTACCTCCCTTCAAATGTAAGTATATCCTGTTCCAGTTAGAGATTTGAAATCAAGCCAGATCAGTGGCTGTGAAGGTACATGCAATAAGACTTGGTCAACTCATGCTGTGTGCATGGTGTGTACGATGTGCATGCCATTACCTTACCCTCTCAATTCTAGCTGAATGTTTCCTCAGTTGTTAGCACATCATGCTTTATTTCTCTTTTGACTACTTTTATTGGGAAAATATTCAGATATTTCCTCTGAAATGGAAGCTGGAAATCAGCTTGAGATGTAGTGAGGTGAGTCTCTGTTAGTTGATTAACCACCCCCCAGCCCTCTCCCATATTCAAAGTAAATGTTGGAGTTGGAGTGGAATATTTCAGTCCCACAGGTTCAATGCAAAACAGATTGTAATCTAAAGTTTGTATTTTTGCTGGTAACACACATTAAGATACTTGATATCTTAATGAGTTGCCATACTCAAGGCACAGAATCAGGAAAAATAGATTTCAGATGGAAGCTAGGCCCCCTGTAAGCATCCCAAAGCACAATAGCTATTCAGGCTGCATGTTTTCCCTTTCAGAGGCACACATGGAAATGGACCATTTAGGGCCTCCTCCCAGCCACTACATACCTCAGGAACTTCAGCTGTGCCTCTCTGAAGAAAACATCTTAATGGTCCCTTTTACAGCAGTAATGAAAATGAACCACAACTTATTCTCTTCCCAACCGAGACCGCAACGCTTTCATCCAACTGACCCACCTCACTCCCCAGATCAGGTGGTGCCTTCAAAGCATTTTCTGGGAACCACCTCTGGAATATGCCACCCCTCAGTCTCCATTCAAGCATCATTGGGAAGACACCTTCACAGCAAGTGAAAAGCAGGCCTGGGACTGTGTGCTGACAAAGAACAACACAGGCTATCCTGTGGCAATGCTCGGACCCATGCCAGTGCTGGATATTTGATTAGTAGAGATGGAGGCAAAGCATCTAACTCCAATTTTTTAATGTCAAAGTGTTAGTAGCCATGAGACCCCAGCCTGGGATATCCTCAGTGCTGCTTCTGGGTGCCTTACTCTCTACGCCTCCAAACAGAAACGCTGCAATAAACATGTAAGTAATGTCTAGGACAAGGATGCTCATTTATCAGGATTTATCAGGATGAATGGCCAGGGCAGCTGTGCTTCCAGTAGTTTTTGTTGTTGTAAGTAAACCCAGTGGAGCTGTATTGGTCAAACTAACAGACCATCCATCCAGTCTGCTGCAAAGAAAAGAGGCTGAGATATCTTTTGTCCCTGGCAGTAACTCTTCCATAGTAATACAATGCTTTTGAATGGGTGCTTTCCAGACACAGTCTGCAATGTTCTCACAAGCCTGGAGAGCTTTTATTTATCTGTGCACAATGTTTGTTTTTTAATTGGACATTATGGAAACACTGACAGTAATGTAAAAGATGATTAGCAATAAAACAAAATATAAACCAATGGCTTCTAAATTTAATAATAGGCTAAATGTCTACATTCAGACTTGGTTAATCAAAACCAGTTTGTAAACTTCATTTTATTCAGGTCAGCCAGTCAACAGTACATGTAATGCATACTATAAAACTGATTTAGGGCTTTTGGACACCCAAGCATCTACATAAACCAAGCAAGGATTAACTAGGTCTGTCTACTCATAAATTACAGCACATTGTTTTTAACTGAACAGGATAAAAAGCAACATGCCGTGAACCATCTACATCATGTTTTTTTCTCCTTTGACCAATTTCCCAGTTACTCTCTCAAATTATCACTCCAGTTCCTTCTTTGTTCATCCCTGTATTGTTTCCATATAACTGTCCAAATCTGCCTGCAAGGCAACTAATCAAAAAAGGCTGAAGCAGAAGAACATTGACCACTTGATAGTTTGCCCAGCTTATTAAAAATATGAGTTTGACATCCTGCAGCATGTTTTAACAATTGGTTCGCAAATTACAGCATGGCTAAATACAATTAAACTCATTCCATTGTACACAATAACTATTTAACATATGCTGTGAATCTTGTACACAGATCAGGACTCTGCAGTGTTTTTCTACAGCTGTTAAGTCAAGTCTTGTTGCCTTGTGCTACAGTCCCATCAGATCTCATAACATAAACAGGCTTGGGCTGGGTCATAGCTTGGTTGGGATTTTAACAGAACAAACCAAAACACAAAAAAAGCTCAAAACCCCATTCCGATGGATTTTGGAAGCATTGATGGCTTTCCATAAGCAAAGTTCTTCACTCCTCTGTACTTATTGAAAATCAGTACTGGGTTCAGCCACCGCTGTGATTGTAGAGGGGAACCATCTCTAGCCACTGGACCAGCCTTTGCTCCTTATCTCAAATACCTGAACACACTCAGAGCTGTGAGCACTTCCTGCTTATTCCAACTGCAGGTTCTGCATAACTTTATAGTATTTCTCCTCCTCTTTAGGGAGTCAATTCTGCAGAGTGCATATTTGATGCAACATGATGTATGTGATAATATACTGGCTCCCAGGAACTAACAGGACAGAGGGTCTGTCCCACAGATATTACATGCCAATGCACACGCACCAGGTCTGAGAAGCACGTGAGATCCAACTCGCAGGGGATATGAAACACATGTGGGTCTGATTCGCCACTTCGTTATTCCAACTGCACACCCATGCAACCCTAACAAAGTTACACCAGTGCAAAACTGTTGTTCTGAAGTGGAGGATTAAACCCACATGTCTTTTTATATGAGCCAAATTTACAGGACGAAGTTATTCAAATAAATTCAGTAAACAGTCAGACTTCTTCAGAGTCCTATACCTGTTAAGTCCTCAGACAGTACTTTTCCTGCCTCAGGAAAAGCTTTACTTTAAAGACAGCAACTGTTATTTGTTAAAAAGATGTCACTAACAATCGGAGTTATTTAAACAAAAAGGCAAAAAGATTGAGATTTGTGACCCACAAAACATTTAAAATAAAAAGAAGGTATTTCCTCAAACTCACCCAGGCATGATTAAAACCCCTTTGCCTGCTTACATCCATACCTCTTTGTAGAATTAAAAGCAAGACCCACCACCTTTTCCAAATTCTTATGATTTCACTGTGCAACTTTCTGAGTGTTTTCTCTGGCCTCTCTCCAGACAGTACACCTGCATGTTAGTTTAGCAACACTTCCCTGCAATTGAAAATTAACTAATACTGTTTGATCTGCATTTGTATAAAATTCTGAAAACCTTCAAGCTATATGTTTCTATACTAAGTCAGATACTTTATTTACTGACAGATAAAAAGACATTTGTAAAAGAAATATGGTACTGATTGACATAAAAAGTCATTTAGAAAGAGGATCTGTGCTGGTGATTTGAAGGTACGTTACTAGTTTAGTTCACTGGACAAAAAGAAATAAATTACGATTAATTTCATCTATATTTCTTCAGAACATTTCACTGTATTCAAAAAGATGAAATTTCCTTCCAGTTGAAGAAGAATTGTTCAATCAGCCTAAAGAATCAGGCTTAATTTCCTTTCAAAATTTTGAATGCTGCTTTTAATGCTACACAAAAATACTGCGATAATGCAATAATGATAATAATAATTAATAGTACTGGTAACAATACTACTAATAATAATACTAGTTTCTTTGGAAGACATGATAAAATGAGTAGTAACTTTTTCTGCTTTCAAGTTATTTTACAATTCACCAAACATACACTTTCAAGAAGTTCCAGTATACATTTGTAGAGAGAAGCTTTTTAAAAAATAATAATAAAATAAAATAATCCAGCCCCACTCCTACTATGCTCAATTCTCGTGCTACCAAACTCAATTTAATTACTTATTTAGTAGTTTTTATGTCACATATATGGTGACTGCAGGATCAGTTTTTTATACCATTTTCTGGGATGTTTTACTATTCAAAATTTTCAGTGCTCCAGTGTCAGCCTAAATAATTGCAAAATAATACTATGAAAAAAAAATAATTCCTTGAGTATTTTTATTTTGAACAATTATAGCTCAATTCTGACAAAATATTATGAATTATTTTCCTCCTGGAATGGTCTGTGATAAAGGCATCTGTCTATTAGTTCTGTTAAGTATTCAAAAAATATTTGGGACCTCCCTACTTATACCTGCAGTGTGATTAGAGATGGCAACCAATAAATAAACTGACTAGTTTTATATTAAGTTATTATAGTATTAGATACTAATATAGTTAATACGGCACCAAGAAACAGTAGAGAATTCTGTCATTGAGGACTGTAAATAATATAGAAATATTATTCATAAAGTAAGTACCTTAGAACTAGGAGGGCAACTCTGAATGTATCAAATTTCCACAATATAAATACCTTTCTCTTTTTAGAGGATAATGTCTAGACTCTTATTTAGGGTGTGATTCCTGTCACCTAATTCTCATGCTAATGAATGTTAGGGAGCTAATCCTGTCACTAAAATTTAGGTGTCATATACTTCAGTGAAGGTGCTGAACACCCAGGGTAGAGTAGAGGACCCACACAGATGGCAGCTCTGATGTACCATTTATAATCTTCTGGAGCAGCAGCTGGAGGCCAGTCAGGGAACAATTACATTCCCAATATAATCTTAATTTCCAGTTTAGGCACTGCAGTCAGTGGCACTGAAACAGCAATTCAACATACCCAGAACACTTAGGGTAGGATTCATTGACCTAAACATAGGCAGCTGCTGCCACTGGGAAGCATGATGGTCCTGTGAGAGCAACATTCCATCCTAATGTGAGAAATGTAGAATAGGACAGAGGAAGAGTAACCCTTCCTCTTCACTGAAAATAAAGACTTTCTTCAAGCTAAATAGATAGTGACCCCTGGGATTCCATTCATTTGCCTACAAATAGGTGTCTAGTGATATTTTAGAATCCCTACTGTGTCTAAGTTGATCACATGGACATTTGGCAGCCTTCAGCAGGTCTTCTGCAGCAGCAGCTGAATCAATGTCTTACGGTGGGATTTGGGCATTAGAAGCTATCTTAGATCCCAAATCCAGTTCTGGAGCCCTCAACACAGGAAAGACACAGAGCTCTTGGGGTGATTCCAGAGGAGGCCATGGAGATGATCAGAGGGCTGAAGCAGCTCTGCTATGAAGACAGGCTGAGAGACTTTGGTTCAGCTGGAGAAGAGAAGGTCTAGAGACACCTTAGAGCACCTTCCAGTGCCTGAAGGGGCTACAGAAAAGCTGGAAAGGGACTTTTTACAAGGGCATGGAATGATAGGATGAGGGTTAATGGTTTTAAGCTGGAAGAGGGCAGATTTAGATTAGATATTAGGAAGAAATTATTTACTGTGAGAGTGGTGAGACACTTGAACAGGTTGCCCAGGAAAGTTGTGGATGCCCACTCCCTGGAAGTGCTCAAGGCCAGGTTGGATGTGGCTTGAAGCAACCTGGTATAGTGGGAGGTGTCACTGCCCATGCAGGAGGGGTGATCTTTATAGTCCCTTCCAACCCAACCCATTCTATAATTCTATGAAAGAGAACCTATAGAAAAAACACATCTTACACCAACGGAAACCAGGTAGGATCTCACATATGATGGTCTCAGGAATTCCATCAATAAAGCCTAACACCATTGTTCCACTCCTACTTGGGATTTGATCCAGAAAAAAAAAAGGTAGAAATGGACTGCTGATAGAAGTTCTGCTGTATGGGAGTTTATTTAACATAATTGACATGGGGATCCATTTCACCTCCTACCTCATCTCTTCTATGTTCTCTCTGGCATCATTCCTGTTTCTAGCACAGTTTTCCTGCAGCTCTCTGGACGATGACTGGTCACTTCACATGTGATGCTGTTTCCCAGAACATAAGTCTCCCTAGATGATAATTTGCACTATTCTGTTCTCATGGACAAGATCTCACAAATAATTATGCTAGAAATACATGGACTTCATGTAGTTTCATCTCTAAATCCTATAAACAGTGAGAGCAGGATGTGGGAAGTTTTTCCCTCCATTTTTGAGGCGTCAACATTTTTGTGTAAGACAATTAAGCACAACTCCAAGCCTAAAATGTTACAGAAGTGGGTAAAGATGGCAAACCTTTGGGCTCAGCCCAGCTAGAAAAAACAGAAAACATTATGTCACATTCTTCATATATCTGAATACGGATCTAACATCCAAACTGAAGTAATTTCTACTAAAAAGGAGAGTTACATTACAGGTACTTTTAATAACATTGCATACAGCATGAGGCATCACAAAATACAAAAGCCTTTGTAAGGCTTTGGAAAAGCAATGAGAATTTAAATGAGATAAAAACCAGACATCTTTTAATCCTTCTTCAAGTCTTGTCCCTTCTTTCCTTTTTCTTCACAACATGAGGAGCAGATCCTCACCTGATATAAAACAGTCAGTCTAGCTTTATCAAACTCAAAGAAGCTACAGCCTCACCAGAAGAAAATCTGGCATGGTGCATCCAAAATGCAGATACAACATTAACTGTGACTAATTGTGAATGTTGTAGATGTTTCCTTCCTACGCACAATTATGTCTCTACCTGACTATTTTTTCTGCTTTTTATTATGGAGCCTAAATAGGACATCAAAGGTTACTTTTAAAAAATCTGCATGGAAAAATGCCTCTCATTTCCATATGACTCTCCAAACTTCTCCTTCTTACTTTAATTTGCTTCTGAGGACTTCAAAACATCTTATTGTCTGCAGTAGAAGAAAACATCTGTTGAAGTCATACATAGTTAATTGGCTGGAATCAGTGATAAAAGACAGCATAGAGACTCACCAAAACATTTCATTGGTATCAACATAAAACAAAATATTACAAAAAACAAGCTTTTTTGCTTTTTTTATTTTTTTTTTTTTTTTTTTTTTTTTTTTTTTTTAATAAGAGAAATATGGGGGAAATTTTGCAAGCCAAATAGACAAGAAAAACTGTGACTTTAATTCATCAAGCCTCACATGACTGGATGTTGTATCTCATCCAGCCAAGGCTTAGCCACACTGCAAAAAATGTTTTTTAATTAGCTAAGAAAGAGAAACAACTTATGAACAATGGCACTTCTCTCCACGGGATTTCCTGTTTAGAGGAATTGCTTTCCACACCAGAATTTATTTTTGCTCTTTCTACCTACTGATGTTTTACCATTTGCCTAGTGCAGCCTGATATTAATTACTACTTTTTTTTTTTCCTTTTTTTTTTGGCATGGACACCAACAAGGCCTCAACATTGCATTTCAGATAGAAGCCAGCCTCCCAGGAGGTGAGCTGGGAAGGATATGCAGTGAATATAGCCCTGGCATATTTTTTCCCCCTTTTTATTAATCTTCTCCAATTCAGCACCTCTCTGGATTAGGCACAGAGGATCTGAGAAAGACCACCTGGCAAGCTTACTGAGACCTGACTTTCTTGCTGGCAGGACAACATACAGGCAAATAATTTGGATAAAGCCTCTAGTAATGAGGATGAAGAATTACAAGGTGATCCATCTGAAACTTCATTTCACAAGTTACACTTCTTGTGCAGGAGTGCACAAGAAGGAGGATGACTGCATCATCAGAAAGGACTGACACTAGGCATTTGCGGTCCCATTCAGATATTTTGGCAATTTGATACTCTTGTCTGTGAATTTCCATGTACCTTCAGGTCTTTGAGGAGGTTCTAACTTTAGTGCTTTTGCTCAATTATTCTTTAGTCTTCAATATTCCATTTCGTTTTGTATGGTGCTCCATCCATGTTTTACTTTAGGTGCTGGGTTATCTCCCTTATCCCCTGAAAAGTTAAAACCTGCCCATTTTCTCATTATCTAGTTTAGTCTTTCCCTTTTGCAGATTCTCTGTACTTTCCACTATCTTCCTTATCCTTATGCACAATTCTACACCATTTGCCTTTTCTCCCTCCTAATTCCTACTTTTCTTCCTTTCCTATTAGCACCATCTATTCCATTTCTTTTCCTTCATATTAATTTTTGTTTAGTTTCTTTTATTTTTCATTTCTCATTTAATTTCTGTTTTGTTTTTGTTGTTGTTGTTGTTGTTGCTGTACCTCACTCTGCACTGTACATAAACATTAGCATGAGAGAGTGTGGAATAAGCCAACAAATAAAATGAACCTACTGGTTTCCTACATGGTTTTTTTCTGCCTTTCTCTCCAGTTTGATAATGACTTTACTTCACACTTTTCCAAGAGCTTCAGTTGTTTTTGCTTGAGGTAAGCACTGTTTATTCAACAAAAAGTGTTTAGCTTCTGCATATACAATTGTGAAAAAGTGCAACTATTCACTATGGAGGAACAGATAGGTTTTGCCTTTTTGTGCCAGATTTCTTAATTCCAAGGTTCAGAGGTTTATGACTTGTTTCTTGTAGTTCCAGCTCTGCGGTCAGGATGCCCTAGCATTCAGTTGGAAGGATCTATGTCTTCTTAAAATATTTTTTGTATTTTGCTATTTCAGACAACTCTGTAACATTTATGTCAAGCATCAATATTTTAATAAACCCATAGCAGCCATGAGGATCTTCTTCATAAATTTTTTACTAAAGCAGTCAAGCATTCTGTCTCCTTCAAGGAAGCTGCAGAGTATCAGAAAGGTATTAAATACATTAGGATAACTTAATGTCGATGATTCCAAGTAGAATCTTTACAAAATATAGTTTAACAAGGTAAGATGTAATATGATAATCGACAAAGAAAAAGCAGAATCTCTAGTAAAGAGTCATTGCTACTTGCTCCTACTCAGAAAAGTTTGTTTCTGCACTTGGTAGCTTTTAAAGATGCCAGAAAGAGCACAGAGCTGTTGTTTCTGTACCTGAGTTCCTGATCTCTTCCCACAGCCATCAAAAATGAAAATAAAAGTCTTAGAATACTACTAGATTAAACACAACAAGATTCTGTTCCTCTGATTAACACTCACTAAAAAAAATGGGGAAAAGCCAAGCATAGCTGCAAAGCATCTCAAAATTGAAAGTAGGCTATAGTAGGAAGGAATATTTATATCCTCTGAGTTTGAGATGCACTAAAATAATCAAAATAGTGGGCAGAATTGTATCAAAGGGTGTGTTCTTACATTTGTTCCCTAAATTATTGTCAGCAGTTTGGGTCAAATAGTGCAGGTATTTTTCAAGTGCAACTCATGTTCAGGGTCTGCAGCCCCTTTATAGCTGGTAGCCTCCACTCACTCTCTGGTTATACAGACCTAAAATGTCAACTATCCTGAAAACGTACATTGTTTTTATTACAGAATGATGGCAGTGAACTCTCATGGAAGTTTCCATGGGATGTTCTGCAAATAAAACAGCTTAGAAAAGGTAACAGAAAACGTCCAGAATTTTCAGACCATTCATCTAACAAGCTCCATACGTATGTCAAAATATGATGAGAAGGTTGGCAGATCCTAACGTGGTGAGGCACTCTGCTGTGCTTAGTTGCATCCCACAATGCTAGTTCAAAGAATTAATAGTAGCAGTTGCTGTGTTTGATCCAGAGCTGGGAGCCAAAGGGACAATTTTCTTATTTTGTGCTCTTAAACTAAAGTCTCATCACATTTAAATGGTTTCAACTGTTTAAGTTATTTAAATTTACAAATAATTGATTATGCCGGGGTCAGAATTATGTCTTTGCTCATGAGGATTCATGATCAGTGTTTTCCTAATTACTGATGGTTGCCTGTAACAACTGCACCAGCCCAGGTATAACAGCATTTCTGCATTTAAATAAGTTAACAATTTCAGAGCCTTATGCAATACTGTGCAACAAATTACTAATAATTGGCTTCTCTAGTAACCACTGAGCCCAGGGAAGTCAAGGAATAACAGATATTTTTATTATTTTCAGCTTCTCAATGGACATTTACTTCAAGCTGGTATAAGGCACAGTAATTAAGTGATACAAGTTCATCTAAGTCCCTTGATAGTCATTAACCTCACAAGTAAACACTGCAATATTCAGAGCTGAGATTAAATGCAGGGCAGTACAAGATACATAGAATTCACTGAGTTTCTTTCTCTGCTTTGGTCTCTGGATCAGTTTTAAAGACTCCCCTGAACCGATCAGTCATATTAACAGTTTTATTTACTTTCTGGTAACGTCAAAGAGATCAATGGGGACTGAAACCCTCTTACAGGAGGTGCTGTGGCTCCTTTCCTTTAATAGCCCATCTCTGCAGCACTGCTTCCAGACTTCAAAGGCAATATTATCTAACTCTTCTTGTAAAATAGGCCAAAGTCAACCCAGAGAGTGCAAAAACATGTGTAAAATTGGATACAAACTGACATGGTCTTCAGATGTACTGTAGGTAGTGAAAGAAGTCTGAAAACATGAAATACGTGACTGAGTCTGGAGCCTGCAAAAATTGCTGCAGTTTTGCCAACAAAACATTCTCCTACAGAGCTGGAAATGGATAAGAAATTTATACATTATAGAACAAAGCTAGGATAAAATGAACCAAAAAAATTAGGATTTTATGCACTTCAAGGTGAATTCTATTTTTCGGATCAATCCAATTGATAAATTTCCCAGATTATACAATGAAAGGTTTACTATTTAATTAGAGTAATTAGTTAGCCCATGTGGTGGGCTGACCTTGGCCTGCAGCCAAACCCTATCCACCCACTCATTTGCTCCCCTCTCCCATGGATAGGGAGAAGGTATAGAGAAGGTGAGAAGACTCACAGACTGAGACACTCACAGTTTAAATGGGAGAACAAAAGCTGCACGCACAAGCAAAGCAGAATAAAGGAATGAATCCACTACTTCCTATTGGCCAGCAGATGTCCAGGCTTCTCCCGGCAAGCATGGCCTCTGCCCACACAGTGTTCATTTGGGATGACAAACATCCTAACTCCAAACATCTTTCCTTCCTCCTTCTTTCCCCCAGCTTTACTGCTGAGCACAACATCATACCGCATGGGATATCCCTTTGGTCAGTAGAGGTCAGCTGTCCCAACTGTGACCCTCTGAAGCCTTTTGCACTCCCCCCCATCTACTTGCTGGGGGTAGGGAATTGGGGAGAAAGCCTTGATGCTGTGCAAGCACTGCTCAGCAAGAGCCTAAACACTGGGTTGTTACCAACATTGTTTCAGCCACAAATCCAAAGCACAGCACCACACAGGCTGTTGTGATAAAAATTAACTGCATGCCAAGCAGACCCTGGACAGCCAAACCAAAGAGAAGTTAGAATTTGTCTGAGTGGCTGGATATTAAATACGTAATAAAGACTAATTCAAGTATAACTGGTAGTTGATTGAATTGTGGAAGGAAGAAGGGACTAGAAGAGTCACCAACTTCCAGTAAATAGGGATTTATTGAGGAGCACGTTGTTCAACAAATTGCATGCTGCAAGAGCTTCAGCAGCCCCACAAGAAGGGAGGGGAGGAAAAATTAAAGTGTTTCATGAAGGTTCAGTAATACAGAACTGGCGATTATTGCGGGGATTATTGTGGGGAGAAAAGGGGGCTGTAATTCAAGAAGGGTAATTAGAAGATGTTTAATAAACATCTTATTGAAAACATTGCAATATGAATATTACATGCAGATTCTGACTTCCGATGAAGCGGAACTAGCAAGCCAGCAATTCAGTCAAGTTCTTTCAGCTCTCCCAGTTCTGAGCAGTTTCCATAGATCTGGGCACACTCCCTCCTTTTTACAGTTTTACAAGAGAAAGTGGTGACTTTCTTTACATTAGGATTTCCCACAAACCCAACCACAAGTGAGCTCACTCACCCACTTGTGCAAATGGAAGTGGGTTTTCAAGCCTGGTGTTTTATGCAAAAAAGTTTTGGAAATCTCCTTTGGCCTGGAATCCATCCGAGTGTCCCAGAGGACACAAATTTTACCATTAAAGAAACAAAACACAAAAAATAAACTTTGCTTTGACACTCTGTACTTCAGATCAATCTCTTCAAGAATTTGGCTTATCCTGCTGTCGATACAGAGTAAGTTTGGTCACTGTTTTGGATTTCTTGCTATGCACAAGAAGTTTCCTCACTATTTTTTGTAAACTCTTCCAAGAACTAATCTGGCAGGGTGCTGGCCATTCTGGCCTGATCCAGAAAAACACTTAAGCCTGTCTATAAGCACCAGAGTAGTTCTAACCAGATTGAGCTCATAATACTATTGTTTTACAAGATGATGAAATATCTGTTTACTCATTAAAGTCTGAATATTAAGATTCAAGATTGCTCGTTATATCCATTACAGATGTTTTCTCCTCATAAATGACAATCAAAATTTCATTTGTTTGATGTTTATGTCTTTGTTCAGTTCTCTACTCTATTGGATAACTTGCAGTGAAAAACTCCAGGCTCTTCTTGAACAATTTATTGTTCTTTTCTCTTTCTTCATTATTATTAATGGGAAATTCCAAACTTTGCAGATAAGATTTATATAGTCTTTCAAATGGGTCAGAACAAGAGAATATAAGAAATGTTTTAAAAGCCTGTTTTGCAATTTATGGCTTTATTAAAAAAAAACAACAAAAAAAACCCAAAAAAAAAAACAACCCCAAAGCTTCAATTGCTTTAAAAAGTATAAAATTGCCAAAACCTCTGAGACTGATGCACCACAAAAGAATCTGTCTTGCAAACATTTATGTGCCCAATTAATTTTAAGCACATGAGTAGCACACCACATTGTATACTTTCATTAATGACCCAGCTAATAAGAGACAGGACATGACTATTACACTTTCAGATGACACCATGCAAAGAGAATTAACAATGTCACGTCGTAAATAATAAAATTCTGGCTTTGTATTTGCTGCATAATAATAGATTTACTTCAGTTTTTAAAAGGATTATTCTGCTTCTGCTTTTAAATTAAATGCCATTAAATTGGGGGCCATAATAATTTTTAAACAATAAAAATATGAGATTGAATGTTGTCAAAGAGCTCAGCAGTGCATTTAGCACAAACCTCTTAATCTGAAAAATCTTGCCCAGCTCTAATCTTCCAGAAATACTATTTATTGCAGCAAAACATAGTTAACTCTATATCCTTATTCTCGGGATCAAAGCATGTGGGTGGGGCCCTGGCTGATATAGGATATGACAGCAATAAACTCTTCCTAACTTATACAAGACTTTTCTGACTGTTTCTCTGAATTCAAGATTATTCATGCTGATTTATAATTTCTCATCTAGAAATCAGATTGCTGCTTCTTACTAGACTACTTTCAAGTTCAACTTCCATGTCATGAATTCATCTCACAATTTTTGAGACTTCAGGGATAGAAGAACATCCTGAGTAGCCCCAAACAGTCACTGTTTACACAAGTTGTGTACCACAAATACTTTCCCTAAACTTTTTAAAATATATAACAGAAGGAGTACATGTGTTTACCCCAACTACTTGAAGCCTTGCAGACTACTCTGTCTTCTTGAGTCCTGCAAAGGCCCCAGGTCTCTTTCTAATGCCCAACCTAAGCTGGTCATGGGTTTGTTTCTACTCAGTTTTCCTTTTGCTGTTTTTTAGTTTAATTAGCTCTTTAGTGACCCCTGTAGCGTTCATGTTCTTTATAGAGCTAGAGACAGAAATTATGTCCTTTTCAAAACAAGCTATTCAGATGCTCCTGCAACTGATCATCTTTTCATTTTACCATGACTGTGTTTCAGATTGTGCTTTTTTTTCTTAAACACATATGAAAGTGAATAGTGTTTCAAGCAAGTCAACCATTTTCCTTCTTGTGTGGTATTCTGATTCTCCCTATCCTGGGGATACTCTTCAGCTTTGTGTCAGTGGATTTTATTGAAAATGTCCATGTGTTTCTTCTGTACTTATGAATATTTTTTGCCCTGGAGAATGTATTTAGCCAAGGGAAAAATAATTTATGGGTTTTTTCTTTCTTTTTTTTTTTTTTTTCTTCTTTTCTGGATCTTTGGGTTTAATTTGTCTCTGGAAGGAGCTGAAGGTAGTGGCTTTTAGATACATAAACCACTATGACTTTGGTCACATAAACCTGATATGTATTACCTCTCCTTTTAAACCATTGAACAATCTAGCTAACTTTCAGAGCATGATATTTTCCATTCTAGGATTCTTCATGTTTTTTTTATTCAAGGTCTGACTTTTCCTAAGACTTTGCTCAATCATTTGGCTTTGCCTTTTTGCAAAGATGGTTGCTCATATTTGAGTAGAAGTAAAATTATTTTTAATAAGCTTAGTATCTAAAACAATTCTGTACAGCTTATGGTATCAAAAGCTTACAACATTTAGTAGCTGAAAGGAGTCCAGATGGAAGGCAGTGAAAAAGACAGAGCCACACACTTCTCAGTGTTGCCAAAAGACAGGATGAGGAGAACTGAAACACAAGAAATTTCATTTCAAAAAGAAAAAAAAAATATTTTTTGTTTGTTTTATTGCAAAGGTGACCAAACACTGGAACAGGTTGCCCAGAAAAACTTGCAGAGTCTCCACCTTGGAGATGTTCACAATACACAAGACAAAAAGCCCTGTGCAAATGGATCTAATTTACCCTAATTTGAGCAAATGGGTTGGACTAAAAAGTCTCCAGAGACTGGTCTGTCAACCAGTTTCCATATTTGTTAGCAGTGAATACTGAGTAAACTACAAAGTCAGTCTTCCTCATGCTGCCTCTTCTTCCAGCCACCATAACTTCCTCATTCACAGGAGCACAATATTTTAGCTTAATCAGCAGAGGAAAGGTATGAACCATCTTACATCTTCCCTCTCTGTTCACTAGACAGCTTGGTGGCTAGTGTATTTTTCTTGGACTACGAGATAACTTTCCAGTCCCTTCAATCCTATTTGTCAAGTAACCACCTTAACTGGGAAACTATGAAACTTCTATACAAAAGACACTGCTCATTGATTGATACATAGGGGCTTAAGATATCAAAATCCAAGTGAGTGCTGACTAAGGCAGTCTTAATTAAACTATGACTATATGTTGAATATCATAGCCAAGTTATTTTGAGTTTTGTTCTGAGTGACACGCATAAAAGCTTATCAATCAACCAAGGTTTTTAAAAAAATGATTCTTTACTAAGTGTACATAATACAGCAAAGAAACTAAAATTTCAAGCACCAGTCATAATTATATATAAATATAATTATAATAAATTATATATAAATATAATTATAAATTGTGCCCTGTAAAGATAATTGTTATTGAACAGTGAAAACAATCATTGAATCAAAGCCACAAAAAAGGGAAAGAACAAGCAAAGACTAAATATAACTAGTCAGATTAGTGTAATCTGCAGTAGATTAGTCTGCTATCTGATCCTCAACCTGAGAGTGTGTTCTGTAGCACTGAGCTGTGACTCGACTGATCTGCCTGGAATTAAGTGGGTCAGTCACTCAGTCAGTTTGTGACAACCAAAAAGTGCAGCCATATACTCAACTGTGTCACATGGAGCAGGTCATCTTCTGTACAAAGCTTCTCACTTTTGGTAAAAAATCTTAACATTGCATCACAAAATAGTGCTTAATAATAAAAAGGATATTATTTTGATCATATTTGCATTGTATGCTTAATATTACCAACAGGAAAGTGAAATAAAAAGACCAACCAATGTCCCATTTTATAAGTATCACTAACCTTGTAGCATAATATTTTACAGAAAATATTTCTCTTTTTCGGTTTTTCGGTTTTCCTTACTCTAGAATATTTGTCAAAATGTGTCTGGCTAAAGTCACAAGACCAAGGGTATCAGCTTTCAAAAGCACTGTGCTGCACATGCCTGCCAGCTTCTTTGGAAAGAACTCAAGAATCTCTAATATGGCACTGTGTAACAAGGACAAAATCTTCACCTAAAAGTGCTACATCACCTTTGAAAACAGGACTCAAACTCACATGGATGGTACCACTAGAGCCTCTAGTGGATTTTTATTACATTACAAAACTACAGTGCAGATACCAAATTTTGTGGTTGACAGACCTGTTATTCTACTGGAGAAACAGTGACATTTCTCAGCTTCCAATAGAACTGTCTCAGCCTAAAAAGTATCGTCATGACATGCTCTCCTGAGGACCTCAAATGGTTTTCTCTGTATGCAAGACTCTTCATCACTTGCTCAGAAGCAAACTTTCACACTATGCTCAGGTTTTGAGGGAAGATTCTGTATGCCTTTGTCTGGAAATGGAAGAGCTCTGATGACAAAAATATGCATCTTTATTATAAACATAAGGAGCTGGATTCAGCTGTGTGTACATAAGCTGCTCATGTCATTTTAGATGAAGCAGGATTTACTGTCTAGCATATAGATGCTGCTTGAATAAGGCACTTTTTTCCCCTGCAATCTGCATCTCACTGGCCAGCCTAACGTAGATGTCTCAGATATTGCAAAGCATCTCAAACAGCTAGGTATAAATTTGTAGGCAAATGAACAGAGCCCAGGCTATGCGATTCAGATTTAGGCATCTGAACTTGGATGTCTTCCATATAAAATATCCACCAGTGAGCCAGATGTCTAGGCTCCTATTATAGCCAGTGGAGATATCTCAATCCAGTCACTGGAGCCTAGAGCAGTCTCACAGTAGACATCTAGCTCAGCTACTTATGTACAGGCTCCATTGAGGATAACTAGGGTCTACTCGGCTCCAGTCACGTCCACAGAAGGTCATGGAGCTCCCACAGATCCTGTGTCACATCTGCCACTTAGATGCAGTTGCCTCAAATGCCCAAGGACATCTCAAGTGGCAGAAGACACTTAAGTGCAGACAACTGAATCAAGTTCATATATTTGAGTTACTTATCCAGGTCATACGTAGATACCCACCTACACTGCACACATCTCAATTCAGACACCTGCATCTGAATACAAATCTGAATCCCATCATGAGTTTTGACTTGGCACCCAACATTAGGCGTACATTTCCATAACTGGAAACAAAGTCTTTTCCAAGCCAGCAAATTAACCAGAACTCGGTTACAAAAAGTTTAAAGGAAGTCAGTGGTGAGATCCCTAGATTTTTACTCTGTATCTACAATTAAATGCTTAGAACCTCTGCAGTATATTAAGTGATGGCATCAAATGACCTAATAAAGGAGAGCCTGAAAGCACTGGTCTCAAAAAAGTCTTCTACATTCTTCTGAACAGAATGAATTTTACAATAAAGTAAATAAATTGGCAGGAGTAGATGATTTTGGTGAAATACTTCAGAATTTATAAACAAGACTATCAAAATGGTGATTGCATCATATCATTACTATAATACTTTAGTATTACATACTAAAGGGTTTTGTGTCTCTGACATTAAAGTGACACACTTTCTCTTCTACTGATTTAGCATTTTAAATGTTTTCTTACAGTACACAAAAATATCCTGAAAATGCACACTTGCATTTGGAAGCATCAAATTTATTTTGCAAAATTGCTTTGCAATTTTAAGAAAATATTTCCTTTTACTTAGAGTGATTATTTGCATTAAGAAGAAAATTGGGATTCCTCTTCACGTGTCAGTGGCTTTGAGTTTTCAAAGCAGAGTTCTAATTAAGAAACAACTGTGCACATATGATATAAAAATTAGCAGGGAAAATGAAAAGGCAGTCTACTGGGTTTTCTTGATTTTTCTTAGCAGTTTTCTTTGAGGATTTTTCATTTTAGAAGATCACCACTTCATATTTTTTTCATCATACATACTTTAAAGAAAATCACCATAATTTTCAACAGTCTATTTATTGTGCCTCACATTGCAATTAGTAATTTAGAAATATTAACAGTTTCTCTAGAACACATTATCAAAGAGCATGTATAACTCTTATTTACCAGCAGGATTTTTTTCTCTCACAAAATCCACTGATGCACATCCAAGAAACCCCTGGATAGAGCCTGCTGAAGATCTTTTGCACTTCATGTATAAGACTACTCAATTCAAATAATGTGTGCAATGCTGAAGCTAAAAGGCATTAATGCCAGAAACAACAACTGCACTATATCAAGCCCAGGAAAAAGTAATGGGACTAGAAAGGGAGATTTTCCAAAAATCAGAGTTTTTATTTCATCTGTAATATCGTTGATAAATGGAAAGGCTACCATGCAAAAATCTCAGCACTTTTTTGGCTGGAAAGGCACTCATGCTAATATAATGAGTTTGGATTACAGAGCTTTGCCAAGCTTAGATCATGTATAGATTAATAATGATGTTTTTTAATGTCTTAATGATCTCTTAATGAAATGCATTTATAATGCTACGATTTGGTGAGGACTCACTAAACATTTTTCATATTAGAACATGATGTTCAAAGCGAGGTTCTTAATAATAATTAACACATGTACTGCGTTCTTTCTCTTCAAAGTGCTCTAGGAACATTAGTAATTAGTTTAAAACCTGAGTGCTGAGTGCCTGCTATCTGTTTAGGCTCTAAGCGGCCCACAACAATCAAATTGGAGCTAGCCAGGAAAGTCCAAGCAGAAAATAGTAACTTCTTCTGTGTTCTGAAGAATTTTAGATTAAGGCAGGAAAGACATGTCACAAGATAAATTAAATGCAGGTGGTGGCCACTTCATACAAATACTATTAGACAAATAACAAAAAGATAGGCTACATTTAAGAAAAATGTATCCAGAATATTAAAGCTTAATTAGTTTTTTTCAAAAAAGTGAAAGAAAAGGCAACCTCTGAAACAAAAGACTCCCCCAAACCACCTGAAACCTCTTGTTTTCCTACTTTCTGTTCTCAGCATGCAAAGTAAGGATTTTAGAATAAGCGAGGCTTGAGGTGCTTATTTATAGTTGACTAATACTCAGTATTTGCAAGCTATAGCAAAACCCCATAAAATTCAGACCCATTTTCTCCTGGGGGTGACACCTGGCAGCACAGGGATTAACTGAAGACAAGAAATTGCAGCTGGGTAATTTGCTAAGGTTCATCATCTGCCAGACAAGTACAGATAGGAAAAGAAATTAGAGATCAGTTGTAGCCAAGCAAGACCCAGCCGAGCTTGAGTACCCAGGGAGGACAGTAGCTTAGGAAGAGAGGCTTTTCCTCTCAGATTCACCATAATTTGTCCCTCACACCAGCAAAATTCCCTTTAGTGCTGGAATAAAATAATTGTTTTGCAGCATTGTACTGCTTTGGATGGAAACATTAACTAACTCATGATAATGGGATTCCAAAGACTTTGTTCTATATCTGGGAATATTACACAACTTCAATTTTCACAATGAATTTAAATACATCTTTGAAAACTCATGCAAGAAGCTAGCTGAATATAAAAATATTAGCTTTCTAGTCAGGTTATATTTTAAGGTTATTTCAATACCTAATGCAACCAATGTGCTTGTTTTCAAAGTACAGACAACAGCAATTCCCACATTCACAGGGATATTGTGAAGACAAAAATATAAAAGATGCATCAGTAGTAGGGTTATGTGCTCAAAATAAATCTGTAGATAGATTTAGTCAGTTGAAGCTGTGAAAGATTTAGTTGTCCACTCATGATCTCAATTTCAAGGAGAAAAAAAATAAATCCTAATTTTTCATATTTAGTTGAACTTGAATTTCAGCAGTCCAAAAAACTTAATTTTTATCACTTCCAATTTTCTTTGCCATTTTTCAGCAATGTACATTTAAAATAAACAAAAGATACTGCAAGCTTCATAAATATGAAGTCCTATGAAAAAAAATCAAATATTTTAATATTAATTGTAATTAATATTGACCTTACTCACTTTGAGCAACCTGATCTAGTAGGAGATGTCCCTACTTCTAGCAGGGTAGGTTGGATTCTGATGATCTTTTAAGGTCCTTTCCAACCTTAACCATTCTATGATTCTGTGATTTTATGACTCTATGTTTTATCAAAACATACATTTTTTTCCTGGTTTATTTGAGAAAGGATGAAGTCAACAAGAGTGCAGAATTTGGTGATCAAACGAACAACATGAGATATTCAAATAATATAGAGCTGGTTGTAATAAAGGAAACATCCTTAGTAAAGGGTGGAAGCTGAAAGTCTGATTATTTACTTGGACTTCTTCCAGCCATATACTGGAATTTCGCTTTATCTTCTGTTAATTTTTTGGCAAATGGCAGTGTGATGCTTGTGAGATCGTCAGAAATACGACCTAGAAAAAGCTGATAGCAAATTCTTGAACCCACTTGCTCTGTTTAACTTATACAAATAGCACAAGAGCAATACAAGGGAAGGGGAGAAGGCTGAAAACTGCAGCAAGGATATGGGATCTCAAGCTGCTGACTTCTGAGTCTGAAGAAAGAAGTGACCAATTTCCATTCTTTTTCTTGGAAGCAGCAGCGAGGCGAAGTTTCATGGAGCAAGACTTGCTCTACCATAGCCACCTCTCTCCCGCCTGCTGAAGAGTCAGTCTACCCAGCAAGGCGAGCAGTTCCAACAGACCTCTGAAATCTAAGGCAGGAAATTCCTTTCAGCACAGCTTTCAGCAATGGAACGGACTGTCAAAACATCCTCCCAGAGGACTGCAGGGCTCCTGCCCAGGAATTAGCAGAGAAAGTTCGGCACTTACACCAGTACAATGCCTCCAGCTCCACTTCAGGCTTAACAAGGGCAGCCTTAACATACATTTATGCTGAGGCAAATTAACACTTTCAGACTCAGTACAAGAATGTCACTTTTGTCATACAGGCTATTAAGAACTTCTAAAAATGCATCAAAGATTAGAAAATGCTTCCTCTTGTCTAAAGTACAATCTAATGTGTCTCCTTTCCAGCTTATAAATGGAATTGTTTTACTATGTAAACATGCAGACTTTCTTTTTTTCTGTTCCTTGTTTTACATAATCCCAAAAATCCCAGCCCAATGTATATACATTCTGCATACACAGGTGTCAGCAGGCAGCAGAAGGAATGCATATGCTTTGTGCCCTCTTTCAGCCATCGTAATTTGGTGAACTTATTGGCCAATTTGGAAATGTTCTTAATTCTAAAGGCTTTTTAACTTCAATTGATAACGTGGTGCTGCTCACTGAAATTCACTCCATGATAGCTGGCTGCCAGGAGTGGATTCAGTTGCATTAACACATGTGAAAGTGCTAGCTGAGATGTCCCACTGTATGTCACTAGTATTCTGAGATGTTTGGACGCCAGCTGCCAAACCAGAAAGTTCCTGATAGGTCCTACCTCACCTGTGTCACGCTCCTGCAGCCGTCTCAGGTGCACAATAACATCTCAAATAGCATGACATGTCCAGGTTTAGGCAGCAGAATCCAGCTGCCAGTGACTTGCAAATGGAGTGAGCAGCATAACTGTCACAACAGCAAAAGAGCTGAGAGCTCAGCAGCTGTGGTTACAGCCCAACCCCACCTCTGTGCTATTCCAAAAAATCATTTTCTTGAAACTAGGAAACATTTGAAATACCCCCAAAACAACACCCGAAAACCAAACAGGTTCCCCAAGACTATACTATATTCCCAAGATCATAAATCATAGAATGGTTTGAGTTGGAAGGGACCTTGAAGATATAGTTCCAACCTCCCTGCCATGATACAAACACCTCCCACTGGACCAGGTTGCTCAAACCCCATCCAACCTGGCCTTGAACACTTCCAAGGATGAGGCATCCACAACTTCTGCAGGCACCCTGTTCCAGAGCCTCACCACCCTTACAATGAAGAATTTCTTCCTAATGTCTAACCTAAATCTCCTCTCTTCCAGTTTAAAGCCATTACCCTTTGTCCTATTGCTGCATGGCCTTGTAAAAAGTCCCTCCCCAGAAGATAGAGGGGAAAATAACTGGAACACTAAAGAGTGTTGCTGAAATGGAATTGCCTGGTTTTATTATCTCAATATACATTGAAACTAACAGGAGTTTGTTTACAGTTGGTTGCCAGCAATCCTCAAATGGACATTTGTATATTTGTTATATTCTTTGTCTTTTTAAACAAGTAAGCATCCCTGACCAACAAAGACTGACCATAACCCCTGGCATCCTCTCCTCCTTCTCCCCTAATTATGTAGTGAATGCACCTGCCTTGGACTTGAATGATAACAGTGGTAGAAACTGGAGAGATGTCTACAAGCCAGAAGGAAAGTCTGCCATCTTTTAGAAGCCTGTCAATGAAAAAGTGGAGTAATGTGTTACAGAAAGAAAGATGGACGAAACTTTCTAAAAAGTCTTTGACCAGGCAGCATTCTGGAGGGAGGCATCCAAGAAGAGCTCCTCCACTATTGCTAAATGACAGAAAATGTACATAAGCCAGAGGCTTCCCTTCTTCTGTACAGGGGAAAAAGATGTCCTGTGAAGTCAGAAACACTAGGTACATGGAAAAAGCAGAATGATTTATCAGAGAATAACGGGTGAGTCATTCTAGGTGCTTTCAGGCAAACTGTAAGGAAACCTGATGCACTGTATGTTGAGAAACTGCCAGAAACCATAGTAAAATATCAACAACCAAGAGCTAGAACCAGCCAGTGGATAAGCTTCTTTCTGAAGAGCAGGCTGGGAAGTTAAGAAAAACAACTTTGTGATCTCTGCAAAAGAGAGGCTTGAATTCAAGGAGCTTATCTTTAGAGAGGTCAGAATCAGGTGAGGGATTGCAGGCAGGGATCACACATTGACACAGGAGACATTATAGCAGGAATCTGCCACAGGCTCCCTAGTCAAGAGGACAGGGCTGTAAGGCCTTTGAAACTGTAAGGCTTTTGACACTCTCCCATAACATCCTTGTAGGCAAACTGAACAAGCACATGCTCGATAAATAGGCAGTGGACTGAGAGCTGGCTGAGCTGCTGTGTTCAAAGGGCTGTGATTAGTGGTGCAAAGTTCAGTTGAAGTTTATTAATAGTGCACCGAGGGGTCAATCCTGAGCCAAGTACAGTATAATCTCTGCACTCACTACCTGGGTGACAGGGGAGGCTGCACCCTCAGCAAAAATGGGAGTATCATAAAATCTTAGAATGGTTTAAGCTGGGAGAGACCTTAGAGATTCTTCTAGTTCCAACCCTCCTGCCATGAGCAGGGACACCTCCCACTAGACCAGGTTGCTCAGAGCCCCATCAAACGTGTCCTTGAACACTTCCAGGGAGGGGGCTCCCACAACTTTCCAGGGCAACCTGTGCCAGTGTCTCACCATCCTCACTCTAAAGAATTTCCTCCTAATACCTGACCTAAATCTCCCCTCTTCCAGTTTTGATCCATTACCTCTTGTCCTATCACTAAAAGCCCTGGAAAACAGCACCTTCCCAACTTTTTTACTGTGAGACTGGTCAAACACTGGAAGAGGGTGCCCAGAAAACTTGTGTAGTCTCCATTCTTGGAGAGATTAAAAACTCAACTGGTCACAAAGCCCGGAGCAACCTGCTGCAGCTAACTCTGCTTTGAGCAGGGGGGTTGGTCCATATGATATTCAGGTCCCTTCCAACATAATCCATTCTGTCAGCCTTTGAATCTGTGAGTGTAGTTTAAAAGTGTAGATGAAAAAGGTGAAAAATATTTTTTGTCGTTTTTTTTTTAGTCCCATGCTTTATTTTTAAAGTATTCCTACATAGCATGTACTCTATTGTCTGTGTATTTTATTCACCACTTGTGCAAGACTCAGGAGCAGACATTTCCAAAATTACACAAGCAAATAGAATATTAATGTCACCTACGCTGCCCCATAAAGCACTGCACTAATATCACGGTAACAGAAGCAATTAAAAATATTTGAAAATGTTAAAACTTTCTTCCATGTAACACTGATGTACATTAAGTGAAAATTAGAAGACATCACTACATTAAAAGGCAGAGGTTAGAGTATTAGATTGTGTTTCACCAACAGAATAACTTTAGAAAAGGAAGAATATTGTGTTATATCAAAGATACGGACAGGACATACATAGTTTTTTAGGGGATTTTACGTAGCTAAACTTGTGCAAAGGCTGCTGGAAAAAAAGAACAATTTCTTATGTTTAAAATGGCTGAAGCAGAAAGAATTTTAATTTACTGTCTGCTGAGGGACTAAAACCAAAACATTACCACAGCAGGTCTTTGCTGCATATTGACCTCAAGGGAAAAGTAGTTGGTCGCATCAATAACAAGAATGAAAAAGTGTAGAAAGGTGCTTGGAAAGTTCACCACTTTCTAGTGGTTTAGATTTCACTGTCTCCCTCTAACTCTGCATATGGGTCTGTGATTGCTTACTGGGAGACCACATACAGGTACTCATAAATAACAGTTCTGAATAAAATGCACTCCTCTGCAGAGACTAAGCAGAAAAGTGATTCATGGGCCTTAGGCAATGGTTAGAGCAACAGACTAAATTCTATACCTGAGCTGAAATGTGCACCCTCTGAAACACCAGAAAATCTCTGATGAAGACTCTTGGCCAAACCCTGGTGTGATTTACAACTTACAGTTCCCATGGTCAGTTTTAGATAGCAACAGGGGAAGGAAAGAGGAGAAAAAAACCCACCACTTATTTGACTTGTTCCCAAATGTACTTATAAATGGAATTTATTTTTGTGAAATTCAATGTCTTATTTCATACTACAGTTTGCAGCTATTAAATATGAGGCAGTTGCTGTGTGACTTGTTCCAGTACACACAGCTGCATTAACAGCTAACTACAAATACATTTTACACTAGTGGGTATTTCAAGAACCAAATGTCTCTTCAGGAAGTTTTAATAGCAAGTTTTCTTTTCATGTATTTACACAGTACTAGCTAGTTCTGTATGTTGCTCTCCACATATGTACTCTTTTTATTCTGTCTCTGCTGCATGAAAACTTATTTCCACTCATCTGTGGGGCAAGATTAACAAAGACACTACCATCTGTTCCTCAATAGGATTTGCTATCATGTAACTGTTGACATGTAAAGGGTATTTTATATTTTGATTGGACATTAGTTGTGCTTTCTTTGGATTAAGTATTTTAAACTGAACTATGAAAACAGCCTTAAATATATAGGTCATAGCAATTATTGTGTTATTTACATTACTAAACAAGTATGCAGCAGATGGCCTCCAAAGCCCAGGCCAGAAGAACCTATCTCCTGCAGATTTATTTTGTGCTTGGAGATACTACCAACTGACTTCTCAAGCCCATTTGAATGCCATTGTGCATTTGATGCCAGCAAAAATATACCAGGCTTGTTTGTTTCAATACCACTGTTTCTCAAGGCTTTCCTAGTACCTGGCTATATGAAATGTTCACACTTGGGCTTTGTCATAGAGCCCATGCCCCTGGAGTTAAATGAAATAGCACCAGGTACCCTTAGCTAGACAAGGGGCCACAGCTGGCCACATCTACTCTTCTTAGTACTTTGCCCAACCCTTCCCTTTGGACCCAGGTGGTATCACTGTGGCCATTAGGCATGATTGTTTTATTGTATAGTTGTGTTTTTTCTTTTCATTTGGAAGTGCCTGAAGAACGCAAAGACTGTATTGCAGCCCTCCACTGTGATTTCTGTTTCACAAAACCAAGGTTGTATGCTGCATGAGAATGTGATGGCTGAGTGTGAAGGACAAAGCTGTGCAGAACAGCTTTGGGAGACCATGTGAAGTGGAGAAGGCCAAGTGTGGTGCAGCCTTGTCCATATGGCTTTCTAAGCATGGCTCCTGGTTCAAGCCCATACACTGAACTGCACCCAGGATTGTTCACAAGAGTGTCCACAGGCCCAAGCCATGCCTGGGAACAGGTTAAGTGTTAACAATCTGGACAATCAGTGGTCTAGTGCTGAAGGATACCCACTGGTCCTGTTGTACTTAGCAGTAAAAACAATGAGGAAAGTCATGCTAAGTACTCAGGAAGACCTAACCTTGTAAAGCACTACCCAAAATTTTCAGGACATAACTTCTTTTTCTCCCTATCCCTGCATTAAACTGGCCCTATTTATTCAATCTAACAAGACGTGTATGCACATGAGCCACTTGAAGCTCACTGTTTTCAAGAGGACTGTTTGTATAACCAAACCTGTGCATGCTCAGAAGGTCTGGGATCATTGTGTTATGTGAAACCATTCACATGCTCTAAATTTTGTGTTTGCTGTATTCTGGCTTTATATGTTTAAAAAAGAATCACATGAGAGCAATACTATATATACAATATATAAAAACATACGACCTCCAATTAACTTCCACTTCCAAATGCTTGCAGTAGGCTTTTTTAGCCTTGCAACACAGGAATGCATACTTAAAATATTGCTGCCATGCATGACTTGAGCATACTCAAATGCACATCACAAGGGCCACACGTGCCCACATGTAAGGGTTTCAACACCAGGTCAAGTCCATTTTTTTCCCCTAGAGATGTGGAATAATAACCTTTTCCTACTTCATGCTTCCCTTTCTTACATGTAACTACATGTAAAGCCACCACAGCCTTTGGAAGAACCTTATTGATCTGCAATCTCTGTTCCAGTTGTTTTGGGAACTGACAATGCAACCACTTTTTGCAACATTTCACTGTCTCTAGGACATTATTTCTAACTCCTCATTATAAAATACATGCAATGGGCTATTAAGCAAAATACAGGTTGCCCTCTAAACACCCACTTCACCTGCTTTGTTTACTTCTTACATCCCACCACTTGATTATTGATTCTTTAGCACAGACACTGGTTTGATTAACCTCTATTTTCATTACATCCAGATCAACTACAGTAGGTGTAAGTGAAAAAGTTAGTCTATTATTAGTAATTGTCAATTCACAAAGAACTCCTTACAAATATCACAGCAGAGTAACAAATAAAAATAAAAAAAGCTATCTTAAGCTGAATTATCATTATTATTATTGCTGCTATTACTAAATATAATGGTGTATATAAGCAATGTGTTGCGCAATGCAACCCTGTTTGAACAAAAGGCA
>NW_009954102.1:3033362-3036201 GCF_000747805.2 Chaetura pelagica | reverse complement strand
GCTGTCCCCAAAGGGGATTCAAGGTAATCACCAATTTTATGGTCTCCTTGAAGCAATTAAAAGTCACTGAGAACCTGCCCTCTAAAAACCATATACCAAGCCACAGAAAACTATGGCTTATACCTCTCCTATGAGGAAAACAATCACAGTTTTCTCAGCTACTAAAATGAATTTAAGAAAATAAACCCAGCCAGTTTACAACAAAGCCACTGATAAACAGAATATTGGTGTGGTCTTACTGGCTGTGACCCTTCAGACCCTTTCCTCCTGCTTTCTGTCATCTGCCCACATCACAACTAGCAATCAGGTTACAAATTGCTGAGCAAAAGCCTAATACTGATCCTCTGGTAGAGAGACAAAGCCAGCAATGCTTGTAGTAAGCATCTAACCCTTGTGATTTAGGCTATTTTTACTGATATTGTAAAGTGGGGAACCCAAATGTCAAAACACTGAAATTATTTCAAGAACAGAAATTTCTATGTAAAAGCCAGGAAAGAGCAGAGAAATGCTGATTCATTTGAACACCCATTCAGAAGACACCTGGGCAAACATGGTGGACATGAAGGCTTTTCTGTGACTTCACTGCAGGAACTTGGCAAGTTCAGTTCATGCCAGTTGTAACACGCAGAGTTGCTACCTTAATATTCACTCATCAGCTTACCTGCTGTTGCCAAACAAGTTTTACAAATAGTTTAATAAACAGGTGGACTTTGATCAACAGTACCTCAAACAACTAGATGGCCCTTTGACAATGTAACACATATTAATGTGAGTTCCACAATAAGAAATGGCCTCCAGGGCTTTATGTGAATTTCAGAAAAAGAAATATTAGCTGCCAATAGAAATCTGAAAACCATATCAGATCATGCCAACAGTCCACTCTGGGTTTGATGGCATCTGGCAGGCAAGGAAAGTACAAGCACATCGGGCTACTTCCCTGGAACAACCTCCAGAAGACTGATGACTCTTGGCCTTTCCTGAGCCTTTAAGCAGCATCTTCAGGTTTAATAGCCACTGAGGAATTTCCCTTCCATAGATCTGCCTTATCTTTTTGCAAACACTTCAAACTTTTAGGAATCTGTGACAGTTCCATTGACGTTTAAGGCTACATTAAAATACACTTTGTTTTGAAACTGCTGCCTATTAGCTTTCCACAGGTTTTGCATTAGAAAAGACAATGAGGAATCACTGCCCCTTTCAACTCAGTTTCACGCACCATTGTCTAGGCCTTTGCCATTATTTCCCCAACCCTCTTCTATTAGCTTATCTTCAGACTTCCATTTTAATTAGTGCTCTCTATACGAAAGATTTGCAGCCTTGTGAAGCACTGTCAGATTTTTCTATACTTATTGCAGTATTACTGTACACTTTCTAAGAGTTGCAGACCTCTGCCAAGCAGCAACAGCCACGCAGAGAGAAAATTATGGTGTCCATTTCCAAATGGTTACTAAATCTTACTTTATTTTGACCACTGCTGAGAACAAAGCATGAACAGCAACCATTTGTTAAGAGCCTTTTTATTCTCTCTAAACATTCAGTTTCACATCATGTGTCAACAACTGTCTATAATTATACTGCTCTATCAGTAGGAATTTAGAGGTCCTTCTGCAACCTGACAATTATTTTTACTAACCTGAACAACTCAGTATGAACAACAAATTTTATTGCTCCACTATATACCCTCTTTCCAGACTTAAGCCTGTCATGAACACTGTCTCCACACATATTCCTGAACAACCCCATATGCCACGCCAACCAGTTGAAAAACATAGTGATTTATTCCTACCTTTCCTAGCTTTTCACTGGGTATCCATCCATCTGAAGGTCATAACCTTTATCCCACAACTGCATCTTCCAAGAACCTTTGATGAAGACTCTTACCCAAACACCTTTTGGAAGGTCCATTGACCCAGCCTGCCTTGGCCAGGTGTTGTCACTTGGAACCACCAAAGGCTCCCACAGATTTCTGGGGTACAACATCCCAACACAAAAAACCAATGCTGATGTTTCTCCACTTATTCCTGTTCCTCTAGCTCTTAGCTTTATCATTCTTCTGATTTATTTGATCAGCATGCATGTATCAGCCTTAGGGGATCCTCCTGGAGCTCTTTAGGATTTGGCTATCGCGGTCCGTACGTTTCACGCTCAAATCCCTCTGCAACTCCCAGATAAACATCACTGGGTTGTGCAAATTTCCTGTATTACACTTCTGTTTTACCCTCTACTACAACATCAACTGCAAACAGCTCCTCCAGCACGTTTCTCAAGACAGCAGCATTTCAGCATGAAAATCTCCCGAGGGTCCTCGTGGACCAACACAGGGTTTATAGGGGTGTTTTTTTTTTTGCAACAGCCTTATCTTCCCTGAGCTCCTTTCACACCTTCCTCAGCAGGCGTGCGGACACCGCGGCAAGGAACTCACACCATTTTCAAGTCGATCCTGGAACTCTCTGGGCATTCCGGGGCCTGCTTTGCCCTCCAGGTTGCCCGGCTCCGGTTTCCTCACTGAGGTGCAACTTCCATCGCTTCGAAGCACGACTCTGTGCTTCCCTTACCCCCCTATCTCTGCCCTTTCTAAAGGACACCGGCTCATTATTTTTTTCCTTTTTTTGGTTTTGTTTTCCTTTTCTTTGCCAGGATTCCCAACGCAACTACGAGGTGTGGGAGGCAGGAACCGAAGGAAACCCCCACAGGCCGCACAGCTCCTGCTCCCGCCTTTTCCTCACAGGCCACAGACCCCGGGCCTGGCCCCGAGGGGACACGGGACACGGCTGGGGCGGGCACGGCCTCCCCAGGAGACCCTCCCCAGAGCGCGGACCCCTCTCCTGACGAGCCCGCT
>NW_009954102.1:2991541-3032386 GCF_000747805.2 Chaetura pelagica | reverse complement strand
GGGGGGGGGAAGCAAAGCAGCCGCGGGGATGCTGCTTGTCACGGCTTTGCGGTGTGTCCGGGCTGGCTCCTGCTCCGGGCTAGAAAGCAGGTGGGAAGGAAAAGGCCTGAGGGGCCTGTCAAGGGGGGAAGATGAGATTATTCGCGCTTAGAAGTTAAAAAGTGAGATGAGATTTGCAAGTGGAAGGAAGCGTCTCTTAATGGCGGGACTGATTGATTTAGGAGAAGCAAAGGGAGTCTTGCAGGCATCCACACGTCCTCCCTAAGGAGCCCGCTGCCTGTCAGGTTTGTTGTTCCTTCTTGTCCCTCAGCATCGTTCTGTTTAGTAAATACAGACCTGAAGGGAGCTGCAGCAGAAGAGAAGAAATGCCTTTGCCAGGCAGGAGGCAAGCAGCAGGTTCAGGGAGCAGTGTAAATGCTGGTGTGGTGAAAGAAATGAAGGTAATGATGAAGCACTGTGAAGGTGTGACAGTTGCAGAGGGTTTTCTTACTGGTAACTTTTTTTGTTGTGTTTGCAATAATGGTGAAATAGCTCTTCTGGTGCAGCTTAAGTATAATGTTATAGCCATGTCCTCAGAAGGATTGAATGGATCATAGAATGTCTTGGGTAGGAAGGGACCTCTAAAGGTCATTCTTGTCTATCCTCCCTACAATAAGCAGGGACATCTCCCACTAGACCACAGTGCTCAGAGCCCCATGAAGCCTGACCTTGGATGTCACCAGGAAAGATGCAGACCCTTAGTTTTAAAAGGTGCTGTATCCTGGCCCTCTGGGAGTTTATAATATCCGGTTAAGGTCTGAGAGACCATCTGCATGGACTTCTTGCAGATCTGGATATGAATTAGTATATTTTTGGGTGTCTTGGAGACTAGACACCTTCAATGATTCATTAGGATTATTGTTATTCCCAGTTTTCTTGTGGCACTTTCTTATGGTGTCAGTGATGGAAGTGGTTGCACATTTGCAGAATGGAGTAAGCAACAGCACTAATGTTTAATATTTTTCTTCATGGAATTACTACAAGGATCATGTAAAAGCAGTTCAAATCAGTGATCTCTCAAGAATCTTTTTAACAGTACCCTAAGCAGATACTTGTGAAAGGTGCAAATATGTATAATTATTCTTTACCTATTCCCACTCTGTAAATATCTGCTCAGCCTGCAACGAAGTGCAGCCCAGGAACTCTCTGGAACAGATGTACTGTTTCTTCTCCATCAGCTCATCCTTACCTTGCACCTCTGGGGAGCTTCAGTGTTTGCAACATCTAGCCTCAAGGAGCTATGTGGGTCAAATACCCACTACCTCAGGGAAGCAGCTCCATCAGTTATGAACATGCTTTCTGCTACTCCTGTTTGGTATTTCCTGTTTTTTAAATTAGAAGGGACACTGATGGATTATTTATCTGCTTCATGTGATTCACATAGATGACTACAATAGATGTTTACAGATAAATGTAAAACAACATTTCCAATATAACTGTCAAGGCAAAAAACTTACCAGCAAATTTGACAAGATTTAATCTAAAGCTTCCCAGTGCTGATCTTCCTGTCTGGTTTTCATTTTTCTTTATTGATAGCTTTGTGTTCTTTTAAATGATGTTTTTTCCATTGTTGTGATTTATCATCAATAGAATGGTTTTGGTTGGAAGGGACCTTCAAAGGTCATCTAGTCCAGCCTCCCAGCCTTGAGTGTGTATGTACCTTGTCTGGAAAAAAAGGGGCCATTCCTATTTTGGGTTATGTCTAGGTTATACTTAGCAAGTATTAGGAGCAGAATTTCAGTTTTTACGTTTTAGTGGTGTAGTGCATGCATTTGTACAGACAGCATGCATGCAGGAGATGAAGGAAAGTTAGGTTTTGGCTTATTTAAATTGGAATGTTCATAATAGCTGCATAACTATATTTTTCGCCTGTTGACAAACGACTGGCTAATACTTTGAATTTTCAGTAAAATGTTTTACTACGTTTGATTCCAGCTTACACTTTGAATTACCACATTTAGATGTCCAGTAAGGTTTGTAAAAATGGGTTACATTGGGAGGAAGTAAGTCATTCTGATTTAAAAATATTTGAAATAGGGGACAAATGTGTAATATGAAAGGTCTGAACTTAAGATAGTCTTAAGCTTGAAACAAATTGAAGTTTTCACACTGAAATAGTAGCCTGAGTATATACTAGTTGATGGGTGAAATGAATGAGGGAACTGTGCTTACCTGTCTAGGATTGCACAAGCACCTCATGCAGCTGTGCAGTGTGTGGTGAGGGCCTTGTTATCACATGTTGGGTAACCCTGATGTGCCAGAACAGTGCCCAACTATGCTGGGCTGTGTATGCAGGCCTTCCTGTAGCACTGCTGCTGAGATAAACTTTTTGGCTACTGCATCACTTTCTCCAGCCTGGCTGTTTAACTCCCTGTCCCAGCCACCTGATCAGCAAGATGATGAACTTGACCATTTCTTACTGGGAAGGACTTGGACTCCAGGCCTCATATTAATCATGTACACAATTATATTACTGTAGTGACTCAGAAAGGGATCTAATGCTATTTGTTATAATTCTTGGTAGTCTCTTGTTTATGTCTCCTGTTCAGTGATGCTCCAGTTTGACTTCCCTTGTTCTTTGCACAGAGCTCCAGGCAGCCTGTTTATAAACATTCCTTGTCTCTGCTCACAGTGCCTTGCCTGCCTCTTTAGGTTAGGAAATGAGTATCAGAATGTACAGCTGCTGCAGCAGACATAAGGAGGAGGTGGTAAGCCCAAACACAGGTTGAGAAATTACTGGAGAACACTGTTCTGGCTAGTAAGATGGTCCATTTGAGTAAGCAGTATTTTAACTGATTATTTTATATCCTTGTTACAAAATAAGAGAACCATCAGTAGCTAGTAAGTGGAGTTGAAGCTGAGATTTAAATCAATATAAGAACATATGCAAGTTGAAATAATCAAAAGGCAAGAAAAGAATAAATGTGGCTTGAATTCAGAGCACATTAGGCTGAGGGAGAACAACCAACATAGAAACAGAGGAGTAACATATAGAAATAATTCCATGGAGGGATATGTGCTGAACAGAACAGCAAAGGATGGGGGAAGCCAAATCAAGGAAAGCATGAAGCTAATTTGATTAGTGCACAGATTTGTTTGTCTGGGTTTTTTTTTTTGCTTTGATATCTGTTTCTGGCTAGTATTCATGATTCTCTTTGAGCTTTGTCTTTTGTTACAAGAAGAAAGACTACTGCTCTCCAGTGAGTAGTGAATCCTATTGTGCTAGGTGGTGGAAAAGGAGTTATTTGACATCAGATGAAACAGTAATTGCTTTTTACTGTTTTTGCCTGTCATGACTGGTGCTGAATGATGCAAGTTTCTTCAAAGGTTTCATTTTTGGATGCTGTGTTTTAAATGCATATATAGGTTACCAACTCTTAAATTCTTGCATTTTTGTGTCTTGTTGAATATTGTCCAGATTATCTGTGTGGCTTTATTGAGTGCCCAAGAGAAATATGGGGCTTGTAGTTTTGGTTGTTTTTTTTTTTAATGTAGGAGTAAAAATAATAGTATAGAACATATGGTTGCAGAGCCAAATAGTTTTTGCCTTTTTTTTTTTCTTTTGAAAAGTGCAAAGATCTTGTTTTCCCTGAAGGTAGCAGGAATCAAAGGGCAAAGAAGCATCATCTTTGTTTACTGAGCAAGCATTTTTCCGAAACACTTAGACAGCAAGCAAACCTATTTGCATATGTTCTCTCTCTCAATACCATTTTCAATTTCTTCTTGTGCATGTGTCCTTGCTAATGTGTTCTTTCACTTTTTTTGCATTATATTCTGCTCTTTCTCGCTCCCCTTTTGAAGCAATACTCTGTACAAAGCCATTTCAGCTCCTCTCCCACGTAATTCACACACATACTGTTTGATTTTGAACATGCTCTGTTTTGGGTGGTGGTACATGCTGAAGTTTGAAGGTGTTTAAAAACAGTCCAGAAAAGGACTTGGGGGTGATGGTGGACCAGAAGTTCAACATGAGCCAGCAATGTGTGCTTGCAGCCTAGAAAGCCAACCCTGTCCTGGGCTGCATCAAAAGAAACATGACCAGCAGGTCAAAGAAGGTGATTCTCCCCCTTCACTTGACTCTCATGAGACCCCACCTAGAGTACTGTGTCCAGTTCTGGAGCCCCCAACATGAGAAAGACATGGAGCTGTTGGAGCAAGTCCAGAGGAGGGCCACGAAGATGATCAAAGGGCTGGAGCAGCTCTCCTACAAGGAGAGGCTGGGAGAGTTGGGGTGTTCAGCCTGGAGAAGAGAAGGCTCCAGGGAGACCTCATAGCAGCCTTCCAGTGCCTGAAGGGGCTACAGGAAAGCTGGGGAGGGACTTCTTTCAAGGGCTTGTAGTGAAAGGACAAGGGGTAATGGATCCAAACTGGAAGAGGGGAGGTTTAGGTTAGACATTAGGAGGAAATTTAGTGTGAGAGTGGTGAGACACTGGAACAAGTTGGCCAGGGAAGGTGTGGAAGCCCCATCCCTGAAAGTGTTCAAGGGCAGGTTGGATGGGGCTCTGAGCAACCTGGTCTGGTGGGAGGTGTCCCTGCCCATGCAGGGACCTTCCATCTCAAACCATTCTATGATAATTCTATTATTTTCTCTGTATCCAAACATAAGCATGATGGTTTTTTGTTCACGAAGTCCATCACTCCCAACTCTAACTTCAGCAAGATTTGAACTCAGTCTGTAATCATGGTGTTACCTTTCAGTTTTGCAGATGCTTGGCGTAGTCCACATTGAAGTAAAATGATTAAACAAACTGCATACTTTGCAGAGTTGACTGTATCAATGACAATGCTTTCATGCTATCCATTCCAACCTGTGCAAATAAACAACTTTTTCTTCCTTTGGGACTAAAAAGTTTCCCCAAATCCCATTTTCTGTTTGAGAAAATATTCCGTATTACACCAAATTGTAGCATCCTATTTGTTGTAATGCGAATTAAATCAATAGTAGTTCCTTGAGTGCACTTGTGTCTTTAAGCAACAATTTTCTTACTCATTTCTTATTAGATCATCAATATTGTTTGCTTTATAATCAGGCTTGCTTACTGACTGGGAAAGGGGGGAGTTGCTAGGAGTACAGCTTTCACTCTGCTGATGAAGTTACTGTAAGCCAAGCCAAACTCACACACTTCTGGGGTTAAATAGTTTGACAGCACATGATATGTAGGACCTCTTCTTCTGTAGGCTGTGTTCAAGAAAATATATTCCACTTTTAGAGTGTCATGTCATTTTTCTTTTGGATACCTTAATAGTTGCTGCTATTGTTTGAAGGCTCCAGGGACTCTCAGCCACACCAGGATAACTTCTCAGGATTTGCTTATGCTTTGTATGACTTCAGATGTGTTAGAGTTGCAGTGGCAAATGGAGAACTTGCCTGGTCTACCTAGTGACAAGGAACATGGACTTAGAGGCTTTGTGAAAGGAGCATCAGCATGAACAAAAACTCAAGTCTGTGTTTGGCAAGGGAGAAAGAGAGCAGACATAAAACTTTGTGTCTTGCCAGAACTGCAATTAAGTATCAGCACCCTTTGCCGACTACGTTGAGTGCTGTAGGTCAACAGTTTTCATTCTGCTCTTGACCTTCTTATCATTACAGCTCTAAACATGAGTAAGTTGTGCCCCATTTTCACTCATTTTGCAGATATGTTTGCACAGTAATCCATGAAATTCTTTCTAGCTGTTTCACTGCTTGAGGCAGGGGCATGGGGGGAATGACATAGGAACAAAGCAAAATGGAGACATCAGTTTGCTAGGACACTGAGTGGTCCCTAAAAATAAGGCTGTCTAGTTACTTCACTTGTTTTAGCCAAAGACAACCTGTTGCTCTGAACTGCCTTATTATGGAAGTTTGGGTTTTACTGGGTTGTTTCATGTAATTACATCGCTTCATTTGTTGTGTCCGGAGCATTAATTATTTATCTTTGTGCATTTTTACAAATAACACCTAACAGCTTTATTATTTACTAATTCAGAACTAATGTGAAAAGGACTAGCAGGTAATTACCATCATATGACTTTGTCAGAGAATAGTACTGTAAAATACAGTGGAGAAATGTTTCATTTTTATGTGCTGCCAGTGGCTACTGCTGCTTTTCTTATACTGAATTGGTCAAGATTTGTGACTGGTGTCACAACAGCTTGTAGAGTCTTTGGCCTAACTTTGGTGTTTTTCTGTGGAAAATCTGACATCCACCGTTTGTCTGTAGTTTGTCCAAAGAAATCCTTGATGACAACTAAGCATCCTGTGTTTCCCCCTTCCTCCCCTTGTTCACCTTTCCAGATTTTCTACCAGGTCAGTCAGTGTGTTCCTTCTGTTTCTAGCTCTTAGCTGTGAGTGTATTCACTCCAGTCTGCAAATCAAGGAGCTTATGTCAGGTCTGGATGATTCTCTTCTGGGGATAATGTTGCAGAAATTGTTAGAACCATAGCTCAGCAGGCAGCTAGAGGTATCTCTATTTTTCCAGTTACTCTGTTGCAGTGTGACATTGCATTCAATCACTTAAATTCACCAATTTGGTTAGTGTTTCTTTTTCATTTATCTGGTACAGCTAATCCATGGAATACATCTAGTTCAGTTTCCTGTGTTTTTTTTGGAGGGGGCTGATCTGGTTTAGATTCCTTTTATTTTACTTCCCCCCCCCCAATTCTTTTTTCCCCCAAGAGCAACGTATAGACTGCTTAGTCCAAATGTCACCAGCTTAGCTCTAAGAATACTATTGGAGACAGTGCAGGAGGCCTTTCTCAAGTTAAGCTTAGCAGCTTCTAGTGTCTCTCCTCATTCACTGAGGCTTTCACCTTGTCATAGAAGGCAATGATAGAAGGCATGATGTGCCCTCACCAGTTCCATGCAGGATGTGCTCCCAGTTGCTTTAATATGCCTGAGTACAAGTTTGGGGGCATTTCTGAGAACTCAGTTGAGGCTGATAGAGCTGTAGGTCCCCGTGCATTCCAACACGTGCATGGTGGTGCGGTTTTGCAGTTTCAGGCACTTCCTGAGTCATTGTGATACATTGAAACGGATACAGAATGGCCTCTCAATAACCCTGGCCATGGGCACCCAGGGATGTATTTCTTATGGCTTTGTGGAATCTCATCTGTCAAATCTGCTTTAGTGGTCCTTCCTCCTTTAACTTGGTTGCGCCACTCCTTTATGCAACTTATTTTTGCCCTGGTGATTACATATCTCCTGTCTGCATCATTCTTAAGATCAGCTACACCGACCTGTTTGTCCTGTATTGCGATTGGATGGTTTGTAGGCCAAATCTAAATTGACTTCATCTGGTTACATTATGTGGTGCTAGACTGAGTTTGTGACAATTCTTTGATTAAACAATGTTGTTATTCCCCAGTTATCTTCCAAATAAAATGTAAAGTCCAAGTGACAAAGTAAGATGGAGCAGTTAATATGCAATCAGGACAGTTGCATCAATAATTCAGCACAAAGTCTGCAAAGAGGGTCTAGTTTTACTATCAACATTTTACTTTGGAATCAGTTGAGCCAAAAATGAAGAGACTTAATCATATGGCAGAAGTAATCTGCTCCGTGTGGATAACTATTTGCAAATATTCTTATCTGCAGCAGTGACAGTAGGTGGAGTCCAGATCAACGCTAGGACACACAAATATGTGTGTTGGCTTGCAAGTGTATTCTTAAGTTCTTGTTATAGGTTTCGCTAACTACGGGATGATTTTCTCATCCTAAGGTAGAAAGCTTGTGGCTGGTCCCACAGTTGTTCACTAATCAGTCCATCTACTGCTGCCCAGATCTTTGTATCCTGTAATAGGAGTTTGCTTTCAGGTAGACACCTACATGAAGGGTTTGTTAATCTAGTGCTGAAGCCCTAGCCTGTAAGTCAAAGCTTGTGTATTCTAGCAGAATTTTCTTACTGGGTTAAGTACTGCTGGCAGAATCTGCCTTCCTTGTGGTATTTTTCCATGTATGTTTAGAGAGTTTATGGACAGAGTTTAGAGAGTATGAAGAAAATATTGCATGAGATGTAGTAAGGCCTGATTTCCTACATAGTTGCATCTGTTTCTCTCTTACTCATTTCCTCTGTGGTGACACATATGAAAGTCCCACTGGTCAACTTTGTGGTTCTACCTTCACCTTGGCTTTCTTAAAGCTGTGGCACAACCTATACTCTCCACCAGCTGGAAGAGGTGGGACTTCTACAAGCTCACAAGACTCCTGCCTGTTAAATGTGTTTGGAAACTGATGGGCCATCTTAAGATAATTCTAGGGGAAACACTGGCAGTTCATGCTGAAGATAGTTGCTTACAATGGAAATACTTTTATTCAAAGCTTCATTTATGAAGAGGGTCAAGTTGCATCAGGGGAGGTTCCAATCGGATATTAGGAAAAATTTCTTCACAGAAAGAGTGGTGAGGTCTGGGAACAGGCTGCCCAGGGAGGTGGTGGAGGCACCATCCCTGGAGATGTTCAAACTACGGGTGAATGTGGTGCTTCAGGAGATGGTTTAGTGGTTAGGGGATGTAGGGCAGATGGTTGGACTTTATGATCTTGAAGGTCTTTTCCAACTTTAATGATTCTAAGAAGGTCCAGAGGTATTACTAATTTCATCTTAAAACAGGTCTGAGTAGTGTCTCAGGAGTATCTATCTGCCTTTTATCTTCTCTTCAGCCCGTTTCTACTACTGAAGGCCATAAAGTTACAAATTAAAAACCCAACAATAAATAAATTAAATTCTCTCAGAAGTCAATCTGAAATGAAATTTTACAACTGGTTTTATTGGTTCCTGATTGGAAACTTTTATATAAAAGCTATTTTCTTGGGTAAGGTAACTTTTGCTTTTTGGATAGCAAACACCTCAGAAAAGGGATGACAAGCTAAAAGTTTCCTTTGGTTTTTGATGTAACTGAATTTCTCTGTCAGAGCTGCTTTTGACTTCTTTCAGCTTTGAGTAATAAGAATTGAAAGCAGGAATAATGCATTGCAAAATATACCTTATTATGGCTGAACACTAGTCACTTCACACAGTTGCAGTTACTGTAAGTTAGAGTTAACACAGTGAATAGTCAAGCAGTAAAGATGCCTTCTTTGGCATTAAAATTGGTGGTGGAGTAGGGAGGTGGGATAAAAATCATCATCCAGAGAATTTTTCTGTAATTGAAAGTATTAAAAAACACTTCTCCCTTCCCTCCAGAAGCATTTTCTCTTTGCATTGTACTAGATTTTTTTTTAAAGGTACTTCTTGTTAGTTTAAAATAAACCATTGTCTCTTCTGTGTTGCCTTTTTCAGCTTCATGGCAAAACTTCATTCAGATCTGTTCCTTTCAAGTAGTCTTGAACTGAGAATTTCCCAGTGACTGTTTGTGAAAGTAGTGCCCCTCACCTCCTGATCCTTCAAACTTTGTAGGTCTTTGGCTTTAGTTTATGTGCCTAAAACTTTGAAGTAGAATTTGGATCCTTGTATTCGAAATACATGGGGTTTTTTCACTAAGCAAAAACACTTGAAAGGCCTAATGTTATCTTTAACTGGATGCTTTTGAAATGGTCAAGATCATGATGGTATGCAGTAATATTAAGTTTTATTGTAATGTTATTTGGTCATATTCTCATTTTGTTTGAATTATCATAACTTTATGTGCTAATGGATTGCTGCTGTGTGAGTTATACATGAAATAATGTTTTTTTTTAACTCGGGGAAGATAATCTTCAACAACATTAAAGGTGGTTGCTCTTCTGTCTGTTTGTTTCAAGATGAGGTTTACTAAAAAGTGTTTCTGCAGTGGCTGCATGTGACTTCAGAGTTGCTTTAGGGAATTGCTGGCCTGTCATCTTAGGGTTTTTTTTACTTACTATCTCATTATGCTTTTTTCTTTCCATAACATATTTCAGTCAACTTTCAGGGTGTACTAGACAGAGACACTATCATTAATCTCTTTTTTCCCCTTTTCAGGTGGAAACAGTTAAGTTGCACAGGCTTTTCCATTATAGATGGTCATGTATTGGATAAAGAATGCACAGTCATTCCTGTAATAGTTTAACCAAGTTTTTCAGCTTTGTTTAAGCCAGATTGGCTGCTTGAGAAGCCTGGAATGTGGTTCTCAAAAGACTGGAAATATTTTGTAGAGCTTAAATAGCCCTTGAATTGACACAAATAGCTTTCTGCATTTACCCAGCACTGATCTCTCTTCTAGGTCACGCATGTGTGTGATCATTCTCCAACAAGGCCAGGCTTCTAACTCTTGGCTTGGTAACTGCACCTGTAGTTGCAAATGGTAAATGGTTATTTTGGCGGATGCCTGTGTATGTCAGAGTTCACCTTGATAACATTTTAATTAGTTAGTACTTACTTGATGAAATGGCCTGTTTTGCTGATTGAAAGATCGGGGAGTTGGGTCAATCAGCCAGTTGCAAAGTAGTGGCATATTGGGACATAATAATTTCATTTAGGAAAAATACATGAAGTGATGAATGTGCCTCATTTATTTGGCAACATACTGGTTTATTATCCTTTATTGCATTCAAATAACAGAATCATTTAAGAAAAGTTATAAGGATGACCATAAATATTTCCCTGAACTGATCAAATCTTCATTACCTTGAACTGACAAAGACTTCTCCTTTAATCCTTTGAAAATGTTTTGAGAATTAAGTTATGCTGCATTTAAAATGAGGAAGATAATCTGTTAGTTAACATGTTCCTTTTGGCCTCTGATATTTTCTTTCTAAGTTTTTTATTCTGTTTATTTTTTGTTGGGTTTTTTTTTGGTGGTTGTTATTAAAGTAGTGCTGTGCTCCTGTAGTTGAAGCATGCAGAATTACAAAGGCATTAATGCAGTAGTTCTCTTTCTTTGATGTATTTTCTTTTGTCTGCCTTCAAATAAGTTCCAACTGAATTGTTTCAGTGGACAGTGTGAATAAGAAATCTGAAATTATTTGCCTTTAAGGTACTTATTGTCCAATTAATGACAATATATTTATGTGAAAAAACACTGAAAGATGCTTTCCCTCACATAGTAGCAACATGTATCAACTTCTATGATGTATTCAAACATTACATGTTGAATTGGGGTCTCTGTTAGCTGGAGATAACAAGTGTTTGGGGAGAGAAGTGATTGGATTTTTGCAGTTACTCTGTGGGAAGGTACAGTAGCAAAGAGCTAGCCATGTAAATATTTGGTGATCTAACAATGTCTTATTCTGTCTAACAGCAAACATGAGGTCAGCGTCAGAAGAGCCAGTCCCGTTGCATGAAGAATTTATCTATTGTTGTGGAGCTGCTACCCATGTTTTAAAGTGTGGGCCCTGGAAAGACCTCTCAAAAGATGAAAATAAAAATCTACCCAGGCTCTTATTCATGATTATTCCTGGTAAGGGTCTTTTTTTGTTGTTGTTTAAGTCTAGGAACGCAATGGTTGGAAAAGTGTGGTTTTAGTTTGAAAGTTCTCACTAGATAAGTGGTAGAACTTGACCCATTGCATATGGCCAAAAAATCAGTAGTACTACAATGGTGACATTTCTTTGTTACATTTGTTTACTACTGTTACCTGTATTCATAAGGCTGCTGTAAGGTAAAACTGAGAAGTTAGGATGTCTCACTCATTCGCTTGGTGGCAGTGGTTTGCTGACAGCAATGCATTGGTTTTTTGCTCCTTCCATTTATTTCTTGTGTAGTGAAGGGGTGCTGCAGTTATCAGCTGTGTGCCAACTGAAACGTGAAAGTTACAATATTTGAAGGAAAATTCTGGACACAGTAATTTTTTGAAGTTGGATTGTTTTTAAGTAAATGGTTTTCAACTTAGATTGGCACATGAATTTTTATTACAAGCCTCCTGAACCCAGTGAACGTCACATAGTTCCGAGTTACATCAAAATCTGGTCATCTTAAAATGAAATTTTCAAAGTTTCATTTACCATATGTTGAAATAAATGGAGAAACCCTAAATTAATTGTAGTCTGCCAGTGAAGTGCAGGAGTTCTGCCATTACAAAGCAGAGCTTCAGCTTGCTCAAGCACAGATGTGACTGTTTCACTGCTTTAGTTTATTTGAATGTATTGGATATTGTTGTTATTTCCCCAAAATTAGTAATTCTGATTATCCAGATTTTTGGCTTACTGTTTCTGTTAAAGGATACTCTGTTGCTGTTTATGGCCAGTGTGTGGCTTGGTCCTTAGTGGTGATGAAAGAGAGCACAGGTTCCATTTTTCAGGTTTTTTTGCAAGGTTTTGGAAGCCCCAGGGAATATTTTATGTTAGTTTCTTTGGTCAGAATGTTTTTTGCCTCCTGGAGTTGAATAGTAGTGTAACTTTTGGCTCGGTGACAGTGAATTTTAAATGCTTTTCTAACCTGAAAAGAAGAAATAAGCCTCCTATGATTACATATTGTTCCATGGGGCCAGATACCATATAGTGTAACTTTTTAGTAAAAGACTATATTCATTGAGCCAAATTTTTCAACAGTTTTCTGGCAGTACAAGCCTGATTTGATGTTTTTTAATTGCTGCTTTCTTCCAGTTACGGCATTTCTGGAAGGCTTAAATCAACCACTAAGTTAAGTGTTTCTTTTTCACCCAAGTTATGGAGCTTTCATCTGCCTTGAAATTGTGATACCCTTGTGTTTGTGTTCGTGGTAGAGCCTGTAACTAGGATAAATGTGTAAAGCTAACTTATATCCTTAGAAAGATTTATAGGGGAAGAGCACAGAATGCAAACATTAGCATTCAAGTCAAGGTAGCTCTACAAGGCATGTAAGTTCTTCTACTCAAAAAATACGAAGGCGCACAAACTTTAGAGGCTTTACATTAATCACAGGAAACTTTTCATGCAAGAAAATGCAGTGGCAGGACTATATGGAGCTTATTGCCTGCAAAACTGTTCTGTGGATGCCTCTTAATATCATCTTGCATTAACTAGACACGTATCCAGAAATAGACATCAGTGAAATACTCAGAGTGCTTCTGCCATGGTCTGTAATCTTGTGCAAGCAAGATGGTTTTGCTCTTATTTCAGTATTTTGTTGGTAACAAGCTGCATGTTCTCTCACTGAGAAAACAATTAGAAGGACAACAACTACAGGAACACTATCTTCATTTTAGATACCCAAATTCAGTAGTGAATAAGTTACCCAAACTCCTTGTGAGGGCTGGCAGGGAGCCGACTAGGATCTGGCATAACAATGCAGTTTTGCTTCTCATAAATCATGTGTTTCTACTGGTATTTGCCTCATTTTTAGCCTTTGAGGGAAATTCTATCTGCCAACACAAAAAGTACAGCCCTGGGAGAGATCTGGACATTTGGATCACCTGGCAACATGTTCATCTACCTGAACAGTTAGGATTAGATAACATTCCCCACATGCTTTTGTAACTTCCTGACTATGAAATGTGGAGTCTTTCCAGAGTCCAATGGTTTTCACACTTGAAAGTCATGTATTCCTAGTTGAGATTCTTAATGGAATGAAAATAAGAGGGACAGAAGGATGGCTTAATGCAGGTCAAGGAAAGAAATAGCTAGACAAGGGCAGCTCTCACTCAAAAAGGAAGGAGAGTATGCACAGCCAAGTGTGCAGTGATCGGAATGAACATGGCTAGTCCTACTGTGTGTGCTACATTGTTCTGCTTACTAAACTGCTCTGGTATGTACTTTTTGGTCTTAGTGAAGTTCATTAATATGATTTTGTTTATGAGGAATGGAACAAAACGGGATTGGGGATGGGCAGAGAAGAGAAAAATTATAAAATTCTCAGCTTCTGCTGGAGTCAAATAGTGGCAAGAGGAGAATAAATCCTGCATACATATATTCTTTTTGGTTTGTACTCAAATTTCTTCATAATGGGAAGGATTTATCTCTAATCTGACTTTAAAAAAAAATGGGAGAGAGGGAAAACCTGACTCAAAAACATTATTTTACTCTGAAATCATAGACAAAATCCCCATTGACTTTGAACAAGGCAGGATTCTGCCTTCTGAGGACTGATAGTTCACTGTACTTGAAGCAGCTGGAGTACAGAACATGCAGTGGAGTTCAGTCTCATTTAACTACAACAAGCAAAACCTCTGTATGGAGTAAAATTTATTTACTGAAGTAATTACTGTGTAAAAAGCCCAGTTCTTCCTTAATCCAGAATACATGCCTATACTTGTTTACTTTCATGAATATTAATTCTTTTCTATTAAAATCAAGATTTAGTCATGAGAGTAAAATTAAATGTACAGTTTAAGGACCAGGTCCTTGGTTTTCTGGAAACGTAGGCGTTACGGAAAGGACGGGAATTGCTTTTTTTTCTACGTGTGTCATAAAGGCCTGTTTTCCCTTTTGCAGTGTTTGTTTAGTGTAAAATTAGCAGTGAAGTATAAAATCTACTCCAGCAATATTTAACATTGCTTGGGTTTATTGAAAACCAAGATCCGCAAAGTGTAATGGAATAATTTTTACTGTTTTAAGAGTATCTGTCTATTTGTGTCTGTGTATTTGTGAAACATGTAACTTTGTAAGTAAACACAGTAGAAGCTTTAAAACCACAGGTCTGTTTAACTCACAAAGTTTTGCTATTTATCAAACTTTTGCATTTCATTGCAGCAGTGCATTGCAAGACCTTCAATTCCAGGCATCATTTGTGTTACCATTGCTGCAAACTAGGCAATTTTGTTATTTGCAGTCTAGTGCTTGGCAAGCCTAGTTCTCAATAGATAATGTATGGTGTAAATAACATATTTTTGTGATAAAGTATGCTTACATGAGTTTTTTTCCTTAATATACGGAAATAATTTCAGAATTTGCTTCTTTGGGATGCATGCAGAGTACTCCTGGTGCTTGCCAAGTTTCTTGATTTGCCTGCTTGCAGTTGGATTGCTGCTGGTTTATTGGATCATCTTACTGTTTTAACTACTTGTGCAATGACTTGTTGATGTTTGAGGCGTTTGAGGACTTAGATGCTTGTTTATTAAAGTATAAAGATTTCATCTCCTAAACTAATTCTCTGAGTCAAGAGTTGCTTATCATTTTCTGCACAGTGGAAAGTAAGGGCTTGGATTCTGATCTTCACCTGGGAGAGAGACTGTTGTCACTTTAAGACTACTTAACTATTTTTCTGCAGTGAAAAAAGTGCAAACACTTTGCCTGGCTTATGAGAAGACTTTAATGTGTTCTCCCTTGAAGTAAGACTTGCTGTTAGGTTTAAAGTCTTTGAAGTTCTATTTTTGACTGTAATGTAGGGACTCTGAAAAGCTTGCAGTATATTATTTGGCTTTGTCTTCACCTTCTGTTTTGATATTTCAAAATCATCACCCTCAACATTTGCATAAGAAAAATTCTATTAAGTTTATATATATATAAATTAAAAATAAATAAATATATATTTTGCTGTAAAACTGATTGTATATCCCTGAAGCTTAGTTCCTTTGCATTTTGGTTTATTTGGCTCATACTAAACCAGCATTTTTTAAGTTGATAAACATTCACTCTGCTCAGCAGTCACTGGAATTAATAGTTCTTCAGAGGTCTTCTGTCACCACCAAGAGCCAGGGGTTTGCTTAATAATAAAAGAATCCAGTTCCTTATTTACTCCAATTCTCTTCAACTTGGTTTTAGAATGTGTTTATATTTACAAAAAATTGATGTGATTTAATGTGCTTGTTGGTACATAATCTGTATGCTAAAACCACTCATCTGCAAGAACTGCTTTGGATCTTGTAAGGACTCATATTGACAAATTAGGTTGCATTCTATAGCTTCTGGCTACCCTGGCCAGAATGTAATCCAAAAATCTTGTGTGTGAATGCTGGTGCTTAATGTGTGATACCAATAAAAAGAAGATCAGTCAGAATGCTTGTGTGAAGCAAAACCTGATTTTGGAGTAGAGACCACTGAGTTATTCAAGGAAGGTCCTTCCATCCTCTCAGAGTATTTTGTAAGTCAGCAGCCAATGTCTCCTTCCGCGGGGTACAATAGTGCTCAGCATTTGCAACAGTTACATGAATCTAGTTTGGAAACTGTTTCATTGAATGCATGTTAGTGAAAGTTTTATGGTTGGTTTGGTTTTTTATTTGGGTTGTGTTTTGTTTTGTTTTTAAATGAATAGTGCCAGAGCATCAGCAGTAGGAAAAAAAAAAAAAGTCTGTCCAACTTTACTTCATCTTTTACCTTTGCTGTTTTGTCACTGTCAGCCTGATGATGAGAACTGTCCTGTGGATGTGATGTTTTTTTGGTTTGGTTTGGTTTTTTTGAATGTCAGGCTGACTCAAAATAAAAAATTGGACCGTAGGAAAGGAGCTTTCTTACTCTTCAGCTAGTAGATATTATGCAAAAGCCATCAATGAGAACAGACTACACTGTAGACTTTGAAGTTTGTGTAGTGCAGCAATCCAGGTACAAGGGTTTACACAGAGTAAGATGTTTTCCCCTTTCCCTGTGCTGACACTTATCAGCAGATAAGGAAGTAAGAGCACAGCTTTCCATTTCAGGGAGGTGTAAACGGAGCAGAACACTTTAGATTCCCATGCTTGCATAGACTACATATTCATGACCAAGTTTTTTACATTTTCAGTTGAGCAGGAGCAAAAGCGCATAAAAAAACCCAAACCCAACCTATTTTTCTGATACTTCTAAAACTGCTGCTTCTAATTTTTCTAGCCACTTCTTTGCCTCTAACATGAATATTCATGGCTTAATTATGAGATCAGCCTTTTTTTCAGCTGACCGTGTGTCTTCTCAGATGCCAATGCCGGTGCATGTAACATACTGTTTAACTGGTGGAGTTCTTAGTGGTTAGCAATGCTTTAATTTTCATGTGTAGATTGTTTGGTCTGATTTATAAAATGGGAATAATGACATCTGTCTCATTCAAGTGATTGAGGACTAGTCACTGGGATGTGCTGACTCAACCCAGATCTGAGGGCTCTCTCCTTTATTTCACTGAGCTAAATACTTTTACTTCCTCAGATTATTATCTTTGAGGGACAACACTAACTTCTTTGTACCTATTTGATTTCTACTTTTAACCTCTCTAAAGCTTTGAGTACATCAGTCAATTTTCCCCATTTTTTTCTGAGAGGTAGAGGACTCAAAATGATGCCCAAAAAACAGTTTGACTAGAAGACATATATGCTGGTAGAGCACGCCCTGAAGGAAAGGTTATAAGTGTGTTTTATTCCATATTATAAATGATAAAATTCTATCCTTAGGACACTGTTGTCTATTATTTTTTCTGCTTATAGGCTACTTCTTGATGACAGTTATTTTAAAATATGCTGACAGTTGTGCTTTGCTTATTGGCTCAGCACACCAGCTTCCATTGTGTTTAGAAAAGAAAAGAAAAAAACAAAACAAAACAAAACCAACAAACAAAACCTTTCATTAAAAACAAAAACTTCCTCATGCAAAGAGGAGTCTGTATGTCAGATCTAGGCTTGAAAAATGCCACTTGTGTTGAATTTCCCAGTGCTCCAGAAGTACCTTTGATGAGGGCTTGGCACATTTGAGCTTGTTTAGTTTGAGGAGGCAGAGTAATGACAGGATGGTTGAACATCCAACTGTGCTTGACACTTCTTTCACTCCACTAAATCTGGGTAGCAGATGTGGCTTACTGAAGTGACTTAGCTGAAATTTCTCAATCCATGGTCTTCTCTTGGTGTCCTCTCCCTGCTAATGAGGCGTCATTTCCAGCACGGATCCTTCCTGCCTGGCTGTGTGCAGTGTAATCAGGAGAGGAAGCGATCCATCTCCTGCAGCATGCAGAGGCTTGAGTTGGCTAGAATAATGGAAAAGTTGTGGTCTAAGGTATTTTGCTTCATTTGACCATTTTAAAAGGATCTTTTTATCTTTAGATGATGTCTAAGGTGGAAGGGAAGAAGAAATTACATATTGAAGGACCTACCTGTGAAGGAAGGTGGTGTCCTGTGACAGAACAAGGGGCAATCACTGCAAACTGAAGCACAAGAGATTTAACCTGAAAATGAGAAAATCCTTCTTTACTCTGAGGGTAACAGACCACCGGAATAGGCTGCCCAGGGCAGTTGCGGAGCCACCATCTTTGGAGACATTCCAAACCCATCTTGATGTTTTCCTGTGTAATCTGCTCAAGGGGACCCTGCTCTAGCAGGGGGCTGGACTAGATGATCTCCAGAGGTCCCTTCCAACCCCCACCATGCTGTGATTCTGTGAAAGGGTTGTCAGGAATTGGAACAGGCTGCCCAGGGATGTGGTGGAGTCACCATGCCTGGAGGTATTTAAAAGATGTGTAGATGTGCTGCTGAGGGATATGGTTTAGTGGTGGCCTTGGCAGTGCTGGGATAATGTTTGAACTTGATGATCTTAAAGGTGCTTTCCAACTAAAACAATTTGATGATTCTATGAAATCCTAAGTTTCCGTGTACATTGTGTACAAATGATGGAACAAAAATTGCTAAAGCAACAGAACCAGTATATAAAGTTCTTCCTTTCTAGCAGCTGCTGCCAGCAGTCCCTGAGCTGATGTGAATTCTCCTTGATATAAAATATTTTTACCTAGTTATCTCTGAAAATAATAATAATTAAAAAATACCTCCTTTCAGATTCTGGTTAATACATGGCTTCATTTCAGACCTGATAGTAACTCCTATGGATCACTAAAACCGTACAAGAAATTAATTTGACCCATTGTGTTCAATATCTATGGAAAGCAGCAGAGCCAAAAATTCAGTAAGTTCATAGTTCTTGGTCTTCTTTTCCTGTTATAGGCATGATGGAAGATTTTGATCATTTTCCTGGTTCTAGTTTTTTAAAACAATCCATCATTATTCTTGATGGATTTAAAAGCTCCCATAAGAATAAATAAACATGTAGTAGTGCATACCTACATACTGCCTTCCACCTTTAAAATCTTTTCTGTCTGTTTTGACAGCCTTCTCTGAAGAGGCAGAAGCTCTTCACAAGAGATCTTAAATGGCTAAGCATTTGTGCTTGTGAAGTGACTTGAGTTTATGAATGAGGAAAGTGTTTACCTGAATAAAGTGTTTGGCTTAAAGTCTTCATGGAGCATAGAGAATCACAGAGTGGTTAAGGTTGGAAGGGACCTTAAAGACCATCCGGTTCCAACCTCCCTGCCATGAGCAGGGACACCTTCCACCAGACCAGGCTGCACAAGCCTCATCCAACCTCCCCTTGAACACCTCCAGGGATGGGGCAGCCATAACCTCCCTGGGCAACCTGTGCCAGTGCCTTCCTACACTCATGGGGAAGAATTTCTTCCTGATGTCTGACTTACTGTCCTGATGTCTATCTAGTCAAGACCAGTACTAATATCCTAACTATAAAGCCTTTTTCCTCAATTAGAAATACAGTGATATCAATGCAAATATTTTTTTCCTAAGGTTGTGGTTTGCTACATCTTGGCTTATCCATATCCAGAACAGTTTGTTGTTTTGTCTTCTGTTTCTGAAGACTGATAACAAAACCAAAACCAAAACAAACCCAAAAATCTGATAACCCCAAAAGCCCGAAAGCCCATGCTTTTTTTTTTTTTTTTTTTTTTTTTCATAACTGACCAATGCAACAGCATAGAGAAATCTGATATAGATTTGCAAATGTAATTTCTGGTGCCTTTTGGATTTATTGTTTGCTTCCTTGTATATTATTCAAAAGTGATCAAATCTGCAGAGCTGTTTATCTGCACAAAACAAATAATTTGTGGTTATCTTGGGTTTGAGTTGCTTATTTTTCTTGTCTTTTTCCTGCTGATGTTGTCTCATCAGGGCAGTTATTCAGCTGTGTTTCATAGGCTTTCTTGTGAACCCATTTGACACCAAGTCTCACGTCCCTCTTCTGCACACTTCCTTTGTTCTCCATTCTTTGAGAAGAAGGTTTGTTTTCTTCTGGTCCAATTCTGCTTCACTCACTGAAGCTGACTGAAAAAATTCCCAGTGGGAGCTCCAGACACAGCACAGAGCTCACTGCAGTTTCTCTGCCAGCATTGGTTGTAGGACAGATTGGATTGGAGAGACCAACCACATCTGGGCTGTTAAAAGTAGTTAAATCTGTCTTCCTCTGCATAAGCAGATGCTTAAGAGACTCTGTATGTTTAAGTGTGTACCAGGAGACCCAATTAGGTTTGTTTATTTTTCATTTGTTGTGGAGAAAGAGGAACAAGGATAATTTATTTGTAAGTGCCAGAAAATCCCGGTTTCTACCTTTCTACCTGGTTTCTACCATTAGAACAGTGTAGTGAAGAATTCATTATTAACTCCATTTTTTCAGTTTCATGTCTCAATCTTAGCTCCCTTACAAGAGCCATTAGTTTACTGGAATATTAAAAAAATAATAAAATAAAACCTTTTTTTGGTATGTATGTACCTACTTTACCTGTTTGAGGCATTAGAGGTAACTATTGAAATACATCTGTAGACTTTCTTACTCTTGCAATATCACTTAATCACAAAGTCCAGTGGTTTTACAGGGGAAAAAAAAATCAAGATTTCAGACTTTTGTATCCTATGTGCCTAGAGAGAGGCTGTTAATCATTTGTATGAGAAGAGAGGCATGTGCTGTCCTGTCACAGTTTCTAGGTGGCAATTTTTATTCTCAGGCTTCAGGCACAATTGTCACTTGGGCAAAACCAGCTGTGTTTGATTAATTCAGGTTTGTCAGGCTATCCATGGGACCTCTGTAGAGGTAAATTAACCCACGTTTGTCATAAAAGGTGTTAGAGAACAGCTTATTTGCTCTGCAAAATGCATATAAAGAATGTGTGTAAGTTTTACAGCTGTATCAGTCTAAAAACTCCATGTGTGTATATACATATATAGGGGAAAACGTGAAATGTTCTTGAAAAACCTCTCTTAACAAGCTGTGTTACAGGCCCTGGCTGAGTCCTTATGAGAATCCCTATTTTCACAACCCAAGCAACTATATTAAGGTGCTTTCCAGCCAAATGCATGACTCCAGAGTTAGAGAGGATCAAACAGAGGTTTCACATGTGTTTCTGCAGAACATCCTTGTAATTGTTTTCTCTAGAGCTGATGCTGCTCTCCTAGTGTGCAGACTATAAATGGAAGACAGCTTGAAGAATGTCAGTCCTCTAGGTATGCAAACAGGTGAAAGCTTAATTGATGTGACTCTGTGATAATAGTTCATGTTATATGATGTGTTTTATTTGAAATCCTTTGACCCTGCATGTTAGAGAAACCTGGGTGTTTCCTTTTAAGGCCTGTTCATCTACCGTGGTGTCAGTTTCTGCAGTTTTCTCCCAAGTGTGAGAACATCATTGTGTTTTTTACATGCTCCATTTCAATCCTTCTGACATCTGCACGGGCTGCTTTCCATTCATTAACATAGGGGAGTTGCATCTTCTTCCATGCTGACTGGTCAGATGCCAAAGACAGATTCATTTTCCTTCATGTGAGGAACTTGTCATTTAGGCCCTTCAAGCTGGGGCTGAGAGCTTTGGCAGCTCTGTGAATCATTGCCACAAAAATGATTGTTGTGTGGTCCTGCTGTGCCCCTGGATTTCAGATTTGATTTATGGCTGCTCATTAAAAAAACCAAAACAACACAACAAACAAATAAAAAAATAAAAAAAAAAGGAACCGAAAACAAAACAACAAACCAAAAAACCCTGTGCATTTGGTTTTGTTGCCAGAGTTTATCATGTAAATACAGTGGCATACATACTTAATTCTGAAACTGGGGGCTTTTTCTAAAATTAACCTCAAGGTAACTGCTGGCATATATTCCAGTTCCTCAAAGTTCTCTGTAAGCCCACTGTTGGCTGTGCATTCCCCTTCTTCTGTTCATGTAGCTGCTTTTATTGTTTATGGTCCTGCTGAGGTCCCAGAGCAGACAGAAAGCAACTGCTAGAGAAGTGCATGAAGCACCACAGTTGAGTGCCAGCTACTGCTCCCACAGATGGCCAGACTCCTGGAGACATGTCTGGAGGGAGAACATCTCACAGGACAGTGCAAGAACCCAAAAACTTGTTTCAGAACAAGGTGCAAGAAACCTCATGGGTGTTCGGGATGATTTAACTACACTACATTTCTTCTCTCTCACTCCTGACCACTCTTGGCACTTACTATCGACTGCTTAAATGCATCCTTTCCAATTTAGAAACCCCTTCCAGAACTGCTAGGAATTATTTTAATTTTATGTTTTAGTCTCTGTTTCATTTGAGTGAGCTGTGTATATTTTCTTCCTGACCCTTTTTGGATGGTAGACTTTTCCTGTACATTTTGGTGTATATCTTTGTTTCTAAAGTGAAATATTTTGCATTGTGGTTTAGATTTTACAATAAAATCTGGTAAATCTGGGAATTGTTTTTACACTGAGTTGTCTAGTGCTAGTGCTCTCTTAATTCTAGTTTATATTTTACATTAATATTTTCTGTTGCAGAAGAAGTCAAAATGCTTGACAATTTGTAAGCCACAAAAGCTGTCATTACTTGTGGGAAGTAGCAATGATCTGTGACTTGTAAAATGAGTGTGATATGTTTGTTTTGCATTCAGAATTGAGCAGTTTGATTGAATTGCATTGATGACATATTGTATCTGACTTTTAAACTTCCTGAGTCTGAGTAAATTCTTTTTTGGAAACATAACAACTCAAATATGTATTTCATTTTCAAGACAGGCCAAGTTTGACTTTATGAAACCTTTGTGTAGGAAATCATGTTAAATAAGGATTAAAGTTATTCTTTATCAGTGATGTCCTGGGGCAGATAGCTGGTTTGTACAAATTATTCTCTCTCCACTGTTAGCTGCCTTCATAAGCAGGAAGTGGCTGGTAGTAAAAATTAGAATTTGATGGAAAAAGCATCAACAAGAAAGTGTTTGAAAGTGAAAGGCAGGCAGATGCATATTTATAAGTAAGCTTCATGGGGTTTTTTTAACTATGTGGGTGATTAAAGAGTATTATTTTCTATTCTTGAGAAACTGTATCTGCAGTATATATATGTGGGAGACTACCTCCTCGTGTAGCTCCAAGTCACACCTCTGCACCTTCAGTCATTCTCTACTGTTTTGCTTTAGCTGTGGGTGGAACAGGTCGGAAAGGAAGGACGTGGATTCCCGTCTTCCCATTAAAAATAGACTTTGGGCTTAATGCAGCACAGCGGGATGGAATGACACGTATTGCGTGAGGAGCGGGAAAGGTGACAGGAGTCCCTTAGTTACTGAAACTTAGCAGTGCACCAGATCAAGTGGCCCCACTGTGTTCTGTTGCAGCGTGCAAATTGTTCCTTGAACATGCTCTTCCCATGTGAAATGCTTAGAAACCTTTTGCAAATGAAACTAATATGAAGTGTGTTGTCGTTTTGTGTCTTGTTTCTGTGCTGGTCACTATTTACAGCTGTTGATTAAAGGGCTTCTGGAACAAGATAAACGCTGTTGACAATTCAGCACAGCTGAGAGTAACTGCTTAAGATGTGCTCTTGGTTCAGATGACTGCAGCTTGAGATTTTCTGGCATGCATGAATGATTCAGGTGCCCTGAGGTGTCTGAGGACTGATGTGATATTTGAATAACAGGAGTAATCTTCAAATCATGGAGGTTAACACTGCATTTCATTATGGTTTCCTTTTTTGTTTTACACTTACTTGCTGGGTGAAAGAACATAGGCAGTTTTGGTTTGTTGATGTACTGGGGAATCCTTAACATGCAGAAATGAGCACTGAATTGCCTGGATGCCTTTGTGATGAACCTGATAGTTCCTTTTCTATAAAATAAAACAATGTAATTGAACTGTATTTTAACTGCATCAGGTGACCCCAAAACATTTTTCATCACAGACTGTTGTGCATATTAAACCTCAGTTGTTTCCATTAGTTGCTATTGTAACTCTGTGTGAAAAAAAATCTTTTATCTGTTCAGGGTTTTTTTAGCTCCCCTTAAAGCATTTAGACAGATAGCAGCTAGAGTAAAAACATGCAAAATAACTGAAGTTGCAGAGATGCAAGTTTAAGCTATATTAAGAAATCAGCATTCTCCACTTGTAAATATTGTAGATGTAGGCTTTGAAGAGCAGAGACCATTAAGCTGCATTTACCTAAGTCAGTGCAAATCTGGGATAACTCTGTTAAACTTGAAAGTTCAGTAAAGAACAAATTTATAGCTGCTTTACACGTGGTTATTTCTCTATAGAAATCTTTGCTCTTAAAATCTCTTCATTGACCATTCCATTTGTGCCAGCCATTCTCATTCATACCCTTTCAAGGCATTTTGAAGTATCTGTATCAGTTCTAACAGCTCACCCCTCACTGTGTCTTTTGCCACGAGCAGATGCTTATGGAGAGTGGTGAAAGGGGGGTTCTTTTGCCTTTATGGAAAATCTCTTTTACCTGCCTGAAATACACGTTTATTAAAGGATAAAAGTCCCCCCTCCCTCCAGAAAGCATTAGAGTGCCTTGGGCTTTGACTGGTATTTGATGTGAAGTTTCACTGTTCATAAGCAGTTCTTGCTTCACTGCTCTTCAGCAGATGACTGAAAGCTGAGAGTATTTACTTGTTGGGTTCACTTGCCTGATGATGGGAAACAGCACCAAAATGTCTAAGACGGCTGTTACCATTTCTCCTTTTTTTACATTATTAAAGGAGAGAAAAATGTAAAGAAAAAAGGCTGGGTTTCAGATTAATTTTGTGATTCCTTAACCTCAAAATGCCTAATTGCATTATATTCCAGGAGCAAGTGTGCTGCCAAAATATCACGATCATTTGTACTACCAAAGACACCATTTATTTTGAGTTACTGCTGCTTTCATCTTAAACCTTGCTGAAAGACAAGTTTCCTCTAGGTAACATCAATCCAAGGAGCTTGACAGAGGAAGTGTAGATATTATTTTATTGTCTCTGGGGCCCTCTACATTATATATATTTTTTATATATGAAAATGTCATGCATGTGTATGGATGTGTGACCCCTGTGAATTTTAAGTTGTTTTTCTGGAAATCGGTTTGCAAAAATTTCATCATGCATTCTGGAATTTATATAAAGAACTTTTTTAAATTCTCAAGCTTACAAAGAGATGCTTAGAAACATGTAATAACTGGCACTATGTTTTTTTGAGTTCGGGTAATTTGTTTTAGGTTTTGGTTGTTTTTCTTTTTTTCCAAAGATGTGTGCTCCAGTAAAAGTGATGTTGGTTTAATATAGATATTTCTGTTAAGGTTTAAAAAGCATCAGAGACACTTTTTGCATAGAAGCACATAAGCATCAGCTGTTAAGCAGGTGTCTGTGCTGGAGGTGGCTTTGGGTGCCTGGTGCAGTGCTGCTCTGTGGTGAGCAGGCTGTGTTCTGGGAGCCCAGGACTGAGGAGATGTCTCTTGGGAGACAAATGAGGTCACTGTGTGTTACCTGAAGAGCAAAAGGGTTGAAGCAAAAAAAGACAAAACGAAGGTGTCCACTATAGGAAGGGAAGAAGTGGAAGGAACCTTGTTTTTATTTCCACGCACTATTTCTTCAAGTACTGATCTGATTACAGCTCTGATTCTTCTTCTCTGTCACTACATCTTACATCTCAGCCTGTTATTACAATCAGACTGATATAAAGGAGCTTAGACCATTTTAATGAGGTGGTGTGTTTTGTTTTGTTTTTTTTTCCCTCTCATACCCTTTTAGTAATATATCTGTGTTATTTTGGGATGTCTTTGTCTTAAAACATGAACACCTTTTTACACTATACTGTTCCTGCCACTTATTGCTGTTGATAAACCAACTAAGAATTGCCTAGTATGTGAATGAAGGACATGTCATTGAGCAATCCTAACCATGATGTTGGGCTTTCCTGGTGTTTAAATGATAATAAGAAAGCAGTGGAGCTACCCTGGGAAATTAATAAATAAAAGGAAACTATATATTTTTATGTAACATTTTTACGTATCCTGTGGGAATCAGGAAGAAAAATGTGATTTGTCTTCTTATGGATTTACTCTCCAACTTAAGTCTCTTGACACTGTCACAACTGATATCCAAAAGCAAAGAAGTAAAGGAGGAATAAAGATAATTTGCTTGGAAATCCTGAAATCCCTAACAGATACTAATTTTTATCTTCCGGACAGTGTTTCAGTTTGCAGGTCAGCAGTGGTACCTGACTGTCAGTATTGTGACTAGTAAACAAGGAATTTAAAGCAAGGAGGTCTGCTCTTGCCAGGCAAGCCAGATTTTTTCAGAAAGCAGCCCCTTTGGAGAAGTTCTCTCTAAAGCTGATGAGATGTAGGAGGGAGGATAGATTTTTGTGTAGTTCTAGAGCACAAGGAGTTGAAAAGGAAGGAGCTCTTGAGAGGAGTGGAATAGGACAAAGAATATGAAGTTGCAAGCAGAAAAAAAATAACCTAGTCCAATGAGTTTAAAATAAAATCATTCTCTCTTTTAGGGCCAGTACAGACTTTATTATCAGGATACCACATGCCTGTTTTGAAGTGGTAGCACTGTTACTCTGCAGAGCAGACATCTCAATCAACTGATACACACTGTAGTCTTTGTGGTATTTTTATAAGATCTGGGGGTTTCTTTGGCCAGTTTTCACATATCTGTAACTTGATGAGATAGATAAGTGAGCTGGCTGACCCCTGATGAAAAGAAGCTTTTCTCTTGTGTTGGGATTCCATTTTAGGTTCTGCAATTTCAAAGTCATTCTGTAAAATGCTTCTCATGGGTGCCACTTATCAATAGAATTAAACCACTTCAATAGAGTAGCCCCTGAAATTGGGAAAATAAAAATTGGACACGTACTAGAGAAAATAAATTAACAAATTGCTGTATAATGCTGTTTAGTTGGCTTTGAAGAAGATCGCTTGCTGTCGGAAGGTGAATATTGACTGTGCTTTATGTTTTGTTTCTTGGCAGGTAACCCTGGACTGGCAGGTTATTACAGGACCTTTATACAGGCCTTATATTGTGGGCTAAATCAGCAATATCCCGTTTGGGTTGTGAGCCATGCTGGACATTGTAAGCCTCCTAGTGGAATGGAAATGATAGAAGGTACAATACTATGACTTGTGCATACAAGTATTTGTAAGCCTCCTTCCCTCCCCCTTCCCTGATTTCACTACTGGAACTTGTGCCTATTAGAAACAATATTACATGTTTTTTAAATGTCTTAATTATATTTCCACAGAAGAGTTGTAAGAGAAGTTACTGAGGAAAAGAGTATTTTTAGGGGAATTAGATTGGCCAGTCAAATAAGTGCTATTAAAGCATTTGCTGATGTAAGAGAAGTTACAGAGGAGAAGGTTTAGAATGCATTTGTGTTGAGAAGAGTAGATTAGAACAGTTCATTTTAAAAATGAAGTGTCCAATTTAGAGATGGAGTACTTGAGAAGAGACTGAAGTATCTCTGAATTTAAAAATAGTTGTACTAAGTCAGTGAATTTTCAGGGAGCAAGCAAATCTTTCTGAGCCTGGGGTATGGGGTGTTTGCAGGATAGAGGTTCCTTGTTTAGCTGTTAAAACTTTTGACATGCAAATCACCAGCAAGACATGGTAGTCAACTCTAAGGGAATATTGTTCATGTGCAGCATTGTAAGATGGGGGGAGCCAATAGTGAATCTTGTCCTGAAAGTGTCAGAAGAGCTCTGGACTTGGTCCAGCTGCAGTGATGTTACAGTAAAGCAGTAGGATTCCCTAGGATCAAAAGGTTCGGCAACATGAAGCGACTTAAAAGTTTTGAAGAAGAAATTGTTTTAGATGTTTAGCATAACTTTCCCTCACTGACCTTTGCATCCCAGCTTTTAAAGACTTTTTATTTAATCTCAAGTTTGAAACTGAAACATGAAACTTGTATTTCTTTGGTGAAATTCATTCCAGACACCATGTTCCAGAGTCAAACTACCAAACACTAACACTTGCTCCTGATAGAGGAGAAATCCCAAGGTGTAGAATTTCTGGTACAATGTTAACCATAGCATACAGGTAGGTGCTTCTGATGGGCATTTCATAATTCTTCATTTGAAATAGCCTCTTGCAGGTCCTGCATCCTCAGTATGTCTTGATAAGAAGGATGAGGGCATAAATTGACAAAGACAACATTTCGATCTCTGACACCTGAGATTTTTCTGATTGGAATCCATCAAATGAAAATAAGGGGGTGGAAGCTAATATGAAAGATCAATTCATACTGATTCATGTAGAACAAGGTTTTTTGATCAAGCACTCCTATAAATAAATAATTTCTATCAGTAAAAATTTTTTCATCATGCACCCAAATATATGTGTTTTTTAAATTAATACAAATTGCATCCATATGTTACTGAATTGCTGATATTTTCGTCCTGCATCCCACTGTGTGCACCCCACTTTGGAGACCACTGATTTAGAGTGTGCAAGTATAATAGCACACTTAACATATAAATTATGCTGCCTGTAAAGTAATAAAGGGTTTTAAATGAGAGAAACTGTATAGGAATAATATGCCTAGTTATATGTAGATCAAGTAGGTTTTGAAACTCTCAGAAAGACTAAAGCAAGTTTTCCAACAGCAGCTATCAATCACAGACTACCTCCTAATTTTCTGGAGACATGTCACATAGTGATTGGAGCACTGAACAAAGCTACACCCTTCATTTTTACTTCTCTGTGACCTCCTTCTATTCAAAGAGCTCTTGCAAGCTGTGCTGCACAAAGACACACACCATCCATTGAGCATTGCATTGCTGTAATTCTGTTCCCAGCAATAGATCCACTGTGCAAAAAGGTTTGAAACTTATTTTTACTCAGTGAACACAATAAAAAAGTGATGCCTCAATTTTGAGTTCTTTATTCTTCTCCTTAGTGTTTTAAAAAGCAGTTGTTTCAAACCTGGTTCCATGAACACTTGTGACTGTAAATGCCCACATCAATCTTTAGATGTAAGCAAAATTACAAAAAGGAGAGGAGTTTCCTAGCTCTCAGTTATGCTTTTTAAAACTGGCATAGACTATATATGCTTTAAAAATGTTCATATAATCTTACAAGTGTTGCTTTTTCTTTTCAGTGCCTGATACTGGGACTTTGATTTGTAGGTTTCCTAATAATTCATGTGTTTGTGGTTCTTGAACAGATGCTGCCTACAAACAGGTTCTTTCATAATACCAAATATAAAACCAAAACCTTGCTTAGTTTCTCTGATAGTTCACCGTGCCAAATATACTATGATGGCATTTTAAATCTTTTTAAGATGCAGGTATTTGTATGTAATTTCTACCTTATAAAGGCCTGTTTGTAAGAAAGGAAAAATATATATACTAATAGATCATAATTAAAAGTAAAAATAATAGGCAGGTATAGATTTGTTCTCTTAAATTCTGAACTCCTTTTAATATGTCACTCCACTGAAGAATTTGCATTACACTTCTTTTGAGATTTCTTATTTGATAACATATTGTCCTACATCTTAGCAAGTAACTTACTAGATGCTGTGAGGGTTTATTTAAAGTGCAAGTTATTTTTCCCAGTATGAATGTGGAAGAGGTTCACTATAGCTCAGTGCCATTGCTGTCAAAACAGGCTACTGCCTGCACACTTGTATCTGTAAGTTAGTATTTTCCTCAGGATTAAGTGGATGGTGTTTTGACTTAGAAATTAAAGATAAATAATTAAGGGTAAAAAAAATACTCTGTATTTACTCACACATAAATTATTCTGTCAAAATGCCAGTATAGCTTCTCAGCTTGTAATACATTGTGAACTGTGGAGATTGAAGCTCTAAATATCATGAAATCCAGTTGAGTAGAAATACTTGAGTACTGCAAAAGGTCTGGAGACCCATGATTAGGAGTAGTTCTTCTGATGACAATGAATAGTAGCCAGCTGAAAGCTTTTCAACAGCCTTTCAACTTATTTTGATAGGAAACAAAGTGCTAGTTAAAACTAACACACTTCAGTGAACAAATCCTGAAATTACTCATTGCTTATTTTATATGCATTGCTAACTCAATTGCTGTGGTTATCCCTCTGTAAAGTAAGGACTAAAAGACTCATTCTCACCCAAAATATCTTTAAAAGCTTTGGAAAATGGGAGATGATTTAGGAGACCCTTGACACTCTGTCCCTTTAACACATCCCTCACCTCCCTTTTTTAGCAGCCTGGTTGGCTTTTGCCAATAAAGGTTGTGTAGACAGCAGGATGTTCATACATAGCCATGTCTTAGAATGGTCTAATTCTGTGGACCTTTGCTGTGGTTTGATGAGAAATAAAAAATATGACATCTTGGACAGAAATAAGAATAGAAGAGGTCTGGTTTGGTTGTGTTCTTCCTCTGGACCACCAAGATACTTTTATTTGTAGTGAAGTAAGCTTGAGAAGTAAAGAAAAATGAAGTCAGAATTACAAGATTTATTGATTTTTTGGTAATATTCCATGTATGCCAAGTGCTACAGAAATATGAAGTAGTATGATTCATATCTTAATTGATCAAAGAGACAGAATTTATGCATTAAAATGTCATATACCTAATAAGTGGCCAGATATCAGCCATACCTTAATGGTACAATATTTGGTCACATGATAAACTGTATTAAAGATAAATCTCTAGAACTTTCTAAACTCTACAGATGAGGATTGAGCTCTGCACATTCATAATGCAAATACTTTTTAAATGTTTTAGCAAGTTGTGTTTAACCTTTGGAACAGATTACTGAATTTTCTGGGTCTTTTTCTCAATCAGTAGTAGGTAGTTTTGAATGACAGGAAAGTGGGAGTGACAGGCTTGATAGCCAAGTTACAAATAAAATTCTAATTTGACCTTTTATGTCCCATGGACTGTGGCCTTAAAATCTATTAAACTATCCTACAGTTCATTTTTCTTGTTAAAAAGAGGTAGGTACATATTGATTTATAGTCCATCAGAAGAGTGTTTCCATTGTTTTTTCTTCATGCAAGGAGATGGGGCCTTCAGACCTTTTTGAAACTGAATTACGTCCTTGAGAAGCAATAAGGGGAAAAGAACAGAAGTGGTTGAAGGATAATAAATTACCTATGAAGACACTGACTGTGTGATCTTAAAATGTTAATGTACCATGACTGTGAATTTTTGAAGGTTTGTATTAAAAAAAATAAAATGTTCTAGAGTTACAGGAAAATTTGGAAGCCATGCACAGCTTGTTTTTATTTTATATCTATTGCTACTTTGCTGTTGTTAACATTCATCTGAGTGGAGTTTGCTTTAGCAGCCACAGCTTTAGCTACTGTGAGTGAGATTATTGCTCTAGCTAAAGTGGTATAAATCTACCAAAAAAATTACTGGAACAATTTGAGTAAAACCAAATTTATGCTTCAGCGGGTTAATCATCTCGTTGACTGATAGATAGTTGACCACCAAATGTCAGAAGTGTGAGCATGATTAGCATACGTGAGCTAGAAGTTTCTACCACCATTATATGCTGTGCAGGCAGAAGAAAACCTAAAATAGTAGCCTGAGCAAGACAAGGAGCATGGTGTGCTATAATAGGAGTCTTATGAGTTATTTAGGACAGTGATTCCCAACCTGTGGTCTGTGGGCCACTAGTGGTTCCCAGGACACTTGCTTGTTTTCCAAGAAGAGCTGGCTGATCAGATGGGGTTGGCTCTCTCATGGTTTTCCACTTGCTAAGTGGAATTGATGGCAAAGCTAAGAATACTTTTCCAATAACACTTTTTTGTGTGTGTCAGCTTTTGCTGTGGTGGCCTCAGAGATGTTGTGCGACCGTGAGCATGTGGTGGTGGCAAGGGGTGGGGTTGTGGTCTGCACTGCTGCAAACAGGAGAGGAGGAGATCGTCAGAGTTGGGTGTTCCAAGAACTGGGTTCCTAAAAATAGAGACTCAGCAACAGCCTTTGTCCTTGTTGTTTATAACCCCAAAGGAGTGAAGTTACGCAAGGGCACGGGGAATCAGTATCTTCTTGATAATTTTGTTTTAAGCTATATGGATGTTTTGAATGATTGGTGATGCTGGAGAATACCTGCACTGCTGAAACAGGTGGATCAGAGCTGTTTGCAGTCTGCTCAGTCAGTACAAAATCACCTCAGAATTAGGGTCTGTCATGCTTAGAAGTCTTTGGACCTTATTTGGACTTCAGCACAATTTAGTTAGATACAAATTGCAGTAGTAACGGTAGGTGTCTGGCCATGTGCAGGTGCACAGTGATAGCCATGTTTAAAAGGCATTTTTATCTTGTATTAAACAAGTAAAGGGAGAAAAGCAGAAAAAAGCAGCTGAACTGGCATCTGACACTAATGTATACATTCATTTAGTTCACATTACATACATGTAATTCACATTAATTTACATTTTAGTAATATTTTCTGCTTCCCAGGCCTATAAATTTAAATATCTGAGGGTCATGTAAAGATGGATTATCTTTAATGTAACTTCTTTAAAGGTTTAGTCAGTTATGTTTAAATATTGTAGTGCCAGAGAACTCTGTAGTCATGTTTGTGTCACAGAACATGTCACTGCTTAATTTTAATGCAGAATTGTATGGCAAAAGGTGTCTGCCAGTGCAGTGGTATCACTGTAGACACAAAAAGAACCCAATTGTAATGCCATCCAGGTAGGATTAAGCTAAATTCATAACTGTTTCATAGCTAAGAATAATTTTTAATGTATAGAGAGGAGAAGCTTCCTGTTTACAAAGCTGGCCCCAACATTGATTAATCACCTGGAGCCCTTCACAAGGTAGTTGTCAGCAGCAAGGGATCCCACGTCAGGCTGTGCACAGAGGATCTGGTTGTTTTCACAGGATGGGCCAGGAGCTGTCAGCTCAGTGCAGTGCAGTCCTGCTGCCCTCCTGATACAGCAGTTGCTGCTGCCCGAAAGCTTATTCCTTCCTTGTCTTTGGAAAAGGCAACTTAAGGAAGGAAGTGTGTGTGTATGTAAATATGCTGTGATGAGGTATTAAATGTTGAGGGGTTTGTCTTTGCCTGGTAAGATCTGCATTTTACTGCATGGTGCAGTGCTAGGTGTCTATTTTAAGGAAACAAATGATCATTTCGTGTTATAAACCCACTGGAATGTTTTAAATCTAAACGTGTGAAAAGTAAGCAGCCCTAGGGATGCTGCAAGACTCATTTACTTCTTTCCTTTAAGCCACATTCAGTGAAGTATTCATAGAGGTCCCATAATCATACCCATAATTATGCAAATAGATCCTTTGAGTGAAATCTTGGCATTTGGCGTTGACTTTATCAGTTCTGCTTAATTTTAAGCATGTGTTTAACAATCTTGTTCCATTCAAAATCAAAACTAAGAAAATACAATTTTGCCATATGTGAAGTATTTCTAAGTTGCTCTGTTGTTTTCTTTTCTGGCCAACCAAAATGATAACAATTTGAACTGCTCATAGCATCATACCTTAACAGCCATGTATTAATTTGTAATGATCACTTAAACACTGTTAGCTGATTCTGGTACCACTTAATGCATAGCTCTGTATTCCCTTGACTTTGATGGAGTAGAGTCCAATTATTGCTGGTGTTACTGAGAAGAGGACTTTTTCTTTACTTTGGTTGCATCTATCTTAAAAGTAGGTTCCCTCTCTCTGTTTCTTTCAGAGTTTTCCACTGAGTTTGTCAAAATAATATCTGTAGGTATATTATTAAAAAACATCCATGAAAAGCTTTCTACTCCATTCTAGTACTTTATTCAACTAATTCCCCTGTTAAAAGAACCAGAATTTTTCATTCCTAACTTCAAATAAGGTTAACATAGTTCCATTTTTGAAGATGTGTTTTAAAGTAACAACCTGATACAGTCTTCTTTTTTATCCAAAACCAAGACGTTTTTAAAGAAACTGACATTCATCCATTGGAGAGTATAATGCCTTTACTGCATTCCAGGGAACTTTGGATGTAGGTTTAGAGATTGTTTATGGATCATTTTCCACCTTTCACCCCATGACATAGGTATGTTCTCCAGCTGATACCATCACTTCTAATTAGATACAGATGGCTGTTAGTGGGGAGAAAAAAAGTCTACAAGAATGTGAACCCTATGAAAAGGTAACATATCTTTTGGTGTCTTGACTTGAGAAGGCACGTCACAGTTCACTGAGATGAGCAGTGATGTGATGTTTCAGAGTAACTCATTTAAATGTTTACCATACTGTTGTACAGAAAGGAAAAAAGTGAAATAATTTCATAAACAAAATACTTTAATTATTCAGATTATTCTCCCAGGGAGAATGCATACAAATCTTTTAATCCAAGTCAGTTTGAAAGCAATGTTTGCATTTGCTAACAGAATGAAAATGAACTATCCCCATAGCAGAGCGTAATCTCTTCTGTATGAAGGTGTAGCAGGTCAGAATTTGTGGGTTTGATAGTTAAGTCCAAAAGTCTATTCACTACATAGGTTAGGTGCAGGAAGAAAGCTGGTCAATACTTATTAATAAGAATTTATGTATTTTTATGTAGATCTTAGATTTAATTTTGATACCCACAAGGCTCACAACAAATGGTACAGATCTTGATGGGATTAATCCAGTGTTGAATGGTAGTTTTATTTTTAATTGACAGTGTTCTAGAGTTGTAAGGCTTGGGAACCATCAGCAAGGCACAACATCATTTCAGTTTCTCAAAATAATCAGTGTGTCTTTCTTTAAGGAGCAATGTAGGTGTTTCAGGGAAATGCTTGAAACTGTCAGGAAGACTGTAGGAAGAAGTAACTGCAGATGACCTCATTCTTAGATAATCACCTTCATTAATGAATTACTCTTACTTCTAGTGTATCTACTTAAATCTTTCATCAAGATCCCAGCAGGGGAGAAATGATAAAAGACAAAATTATAGTACTGGGGACTCAGGTTGAATGAGATCTCAATGCTGCTTGCTGGATGAAGGTTTTATTTTTTCCTCCTGTTGATACTGTATAGGATTATTCTTTTCCTTTAGAGTAAACTTATTTTTATCTTTCTGCATGTTGAATTTTATGGTTTGTGCATTAATACATCTATTAAAATAATTAATTTACTACAACTATCAAATTACTGGTGTGATCAGGTGACTTCTTAATTGCCAAACAAATCCCTGTTGGGTTAGATGTTACAGCTAACTACTAAAATTGTCTGGAATTTCCATTGTAGCATCATTTTTTTCAGAAGAAAACTGGTTTTGAACATATTACCACTGAGTCTTTGCTACTCCACTGACCGCTGTCCTAGTTTTAACATGATTTGGAGGAAGAAGTTTTATCCTGCAGTGGATCATTAAGAGACCAATTTTGGTACTTCCAAATACACTTTAGAATACATTAAACTATGATATCATGTCATATTTTGATCTGTTTCTATGTAGACTGCAGGTCAAATTTAGTTGCTATCTTTAATATAAATTGCACTGTAAAGCCCTAGGCAGTTTCAAAGAGTTTGTAATGAGCTATGGCTTTGATGTTGGCTAATGTAAAGGAATGAGAAAATCAACCTTTGCCCAACTGTGACCTGGGCACTGCTGCTGGGTCATGGTGAATTGATTTGCTTTCTGTGTAGCACATCTCACCTGCTTAAAATGAAGACCAAAAAAAAAATCCCTCATTCATCTATAATGATAGATCTACTTTGTAGCAGTGGCACTTTAGTCTCTATTTCAGCTATAATGCAAAACTCCAAGAAAAATAAAACCATGACAGTACCTTTGGTATGTTGCCATACTTGCTCTGCTAGGCAGTTCAGCCAGGAATGAAAACTTCAGCATTTTCTTCAGGAAGGTAAAAGAGGAAACTGCTATCTTGGTAATAAGGAATTTCAGTCTTGGTCTATGTCACAGTTATAAATAAATTTTTGGGATGGATTTTCAAGAGAAATCAGGCCTGGCCTAACAAATAAAAAATTTCACCTTGGATTCAGTAGAACCATCAAACACTTGAGAAAACGTCACCCATTGATCTGTGAAGTACAAATTCTAAATTATTACTTGTGCTACTGTTTAGCTGCCCCTCCAGATATAATCTTAGCTGCTTCTTTTTCCCCTTTCCCTCTCTTACCATTGGGATTGTGCTCCTTGTCATTTTCTCCTACTTAAAAAAAAAAAATACATTTTAATTCCCTCTTTGTAGAATAACATCAGTTGTCTTCCTTGGCCAGCTGTCCTACTTTGATTCAACCTTTGGCTCTCCCTTCATTTCCTCTCCGTCCTTCTTTCTCTCTTTGTATCTGTTTAAACTTTCCAAAGTTTTGAAGGGCTGTTTTCAATAGGTGTGACTGTTAGACTTGCCTGCTGCCATGCAGCTCCTCAGTTATCATACACCAACTGAATCAATTCCTGTGAAATGATATTCATCCATTTTTGTTCCCTTCAACACTCACACAACTGCTACTGTCCTTGCCTTACCTCTTAGGCTATATCCACCCAGTCTTGTTGATGTGCAGGACACAGTTATTTTGTTTTCCTTCCTGTTTTTGACTTGTTTCTCTGTCAAAATACACTTTAGATCATAGTTAGCCTTAGCAAGAAAGTCCCTTCCAGTTTAGTTTGTGTGGGCAAGTGAAGAAGGGAATTCACAGAACTTCTCAGTTGGCTTCAGCATATTCAGAACACAAGAAATACAACATGAACAATCAGCTATCCAGAGCTTGAGACCTCCTGGCTTTTGCTCCCTGAGACAACCTTACAATGAAAATCTAGATCTGCTCTTACACAGCAGTGGTTCTCATATTTTAAATTTTGTTTTTCTTTTAAAAAAATAATATAATATTGAAGATTATGGTAAGTTGCATTTTCTGTAGTTATTCAGCTTACTGTCTGTAAATTTCCATCTCTGTTATGTAAAACACCCATGTTAGAGTGATTCTGAAGGCACAGAGTGGTGTAGAACTCCATCATTTCACACTCCTTAATGATATTTGCCTTGCCAAAATGAGAGACAACCAACAAAATTCTAACTCCATGTTTGTACTGTTACCTCAACACACCTTGATAATGAGTGCTCTAACCTGTAGAGGGAAGCAATGGAAATGTAAAATAAATTCTCTCTCAAACATCTTCATTGAGTAAGTTCAGTGTGCTGCTGTAGGTTTTTAATTAAAAATTGGTCTTTAGTATTTGTGCATTCTGTCAGGCTATGCCTGGACTAATTTAATTACAATACAGTTTCCTTAGAAAAACAGATCAGGTGTTAAAACAAGTGCCCCAGCAATAGGTATGTAGATAGCAAAGGAAATCAGTATTTGTAAATTCAGGTCTCATTATTTTTTTAATAAAGAAAATAATGCATATGGCCACTTCAGTATCTTGAATAAATGGTAGTTTATTTGTGGAGGATACGTTTACAAAAAGTAATTACTCCAGTAAGTACTAACGAGTGGTGTGTTTATCCAAAAGTTGCATGAACAGTTCCTGAGGGTACTAGGGCCAGACTAAGGTCTAAGGGTTAATCTAAAACACAATGCTTTAAGACCTGGTTCCTAGTGTCAGGAGGAGCTCTTCAGTATTTATTGAACATTCTTTCGTGGTTTCCATCCCATTTCTTTGGCATTTTATTGCTTGCTGATACAAATTATCCAGGGTTCAATAATCAAATGAAAGATTAAGTGAGGTATTCTGGCTGTAAGCAGTATATCTTATGGGGATGTATTTTCTAACACATTTGCCCATACTAGACCCACAAACCTGAAATCTCTGTTCTTAAGCTCACAGTTGTGTTTAAACTTTTTCAGATGGCATCATTCAATTGTAAGGAATTACTGTATTTTGCTGTAAGAACAAAGCCAATCAAATTAGTTATTTAATTTCCAGAATTAGACTTCTGACTACTCACACCAGTTTAATAGGTGATCCTTCTAAGTAATTCAGTTGTAAGTTTGCTCTCTGCCTGTCACTACCTGAAGGCAAAATAAAACTTCCCACAGGTTGCTGCATCTAAACAGTAGTGACCTAGCTGCTGCCCCTCCCACCAGTGGTTGCATGTGTTTGTAGTAGAAAAAGGAGGTGGGGCATAAAATCTAAAACATTTGGCCCTGTATGTTGGTTGCATTTATGGCATTTGATAGAGATACAGTGGACCTAACCCTGAGCTGGCTCTCCTAAACTATTTGGTTGGCCATACTTGATGCTTTGTGCCTTCCTTTTTCATATGCTTTGATATAATCGGTGACCTTTCAGATTATTCTACCTCTTTGCTTTTCTCCCTCTTGATACTTTCTTGTGATGTTACTGCATTTCCATGTGTTTGCACTTTTTATATCTTCTCACTGTTAACATTAAGCCGTATTAGGATGTGTCATGCAACTGAACGGAGCAGCATCTTCAGAGGAAATGGTTTTCCAGCCATGAGGTTCAGTCTCCAGATGCTTACTTGTCCATTTCTGAATATTTCAACCACCATAGAATTGAAACTGGTTCATTAGAGTTTGTCCTTAGATATGCTGGTACTACCCCCTGGAGTAAATGACCCAGGGAAGAAGAAGATACAGTGCAGGTAGAGCAGAGGTTTTTACCTCCCTGTCCTTCATGGCATATAATTACAAGTGATCTTTTCACACAGCTCCTTACTTGTTCATGAGGAATTTAGAGGCCTTCTGGATGAGGAGATCCTGGAGCAGACTTTAAAGTCACTTCATGACAAGTGGATAGTATCCATGTGTATGGAGCTCAAATGTTCAGTCATCTGTTGTGACCAGGGCAGCTGAGAGTTTGGACACTCAAGCATTCCCTTGTGAAATTAGAGAAATAGAAAGGCATGTGGAAACTATATGAACACATTTGAGGGTAGTTTTGGAAAATCTGGCCTCCAGTATCTTTTCAAATCATCCAGTGTAAAGGAGTCTATAATTTTTGGAGGCTTTTTAATGAAAGGATTAAATTTATGACTCTCCAGTCTAAAGTCTGCTCATATAACTGATATGTTTGGGCTTTTTCTGCCTAAGAATTTCCGTTGCATACACAGCAGAAAAACAAGCAAACACAATTCTCTGTTATTTCCCTGAAAACCAAAGTCCTTCTTCCTAGCAAGATTAACTTGTCGACTAATCTTAGAGCAAACACTTTACTTTAATCTATCATTGTTTTCTGACTGTGGGTTTAGTGGAGGTCAGAAAAAGAGATTCATTAAAGTGACTGCGCATTTGTTTTTCCGAAGGCACATCGGAAGATTAATGCCTTGCCAAGGAACATAAAGAAATACAGTATTTCTTTTAATACACTTCAGTTAAATAAAGTCTTAAAATCACATGCTTTGGCCCAGATGAGGTGTTTGCAGCATAAGGTACAAGTCATATAATTTCTACTATCTGAAAACTGCCTAAACGAGCTGTCCTTCAGCCATGCCATTTGTTCCACACCTGAGGTGAAGTAACTGGTCCTGTCTCTGATGTAGAGCCATTGGAGAGCTAACTGCCAGTGTGTTTGTGCAAGTCTATTTGCTTATATAAAGAACACATTTCAGCTTCTCCACCCAAGAAATCCGTGTTGATTTTGGATAATCCCTGGGTGATTTTATTCTCTAAAATAAATAAATAAATCTTCCAAACCTGTGACGCAGCCCAGCTCTCACATATTTTGGACTATTAGAAGTGTAGCCTTTGTGTTGGGGAAACATGAACTGACACCAGGCATGGGCAATTTTATGTTTGTCCAGAAGTAAAATAGGATGTGTATTCCAATATTGGGTTACGTGATGTTGGAGTTTCACCTGGCAAGCAGGCAGGGTTGATTGGTGATGAGGAGGGGTTTTGCGTGTGGATCAGCAGACCCCGCGCTGCGTGCTTACCCTTCAGTCTGCCTTCTCTAGGACTGGTGCCAGTGTGGTTTGGTTTGGCAACAAACAAGTCTTTCTGAAGAAAAGTAAAAGTTGTATTAAGCAGCTGAAACAATTTTCTGGGCTCAGCATTGGCTGTCAGGACTTGTTTCAGTCTCAGAGAGATCGTATGTGTAGCTGGCCAGTAGATGTGGGAATCTGAGCATCCTTGGTCTGAGTGGTGCTGAGCAGGGCTGCACTGGCGGTGCTTTGGTCCAGTGCAGTAGAACTGGTCTCTGTGGCCATCATCAATCATAACTAACTCATCCAATTAAACATTACTTCTGCAAGCTGTGCTGTGCTATGGAAACACTAGTTCAGAGGCTTGAGTTAGGTATGATCAAGTCCTAAACTCAAGTCTGGGCAAAGGTGAGGAAGAAGAAGCCCTTATTTTCACTCAACTCTTCATTCCCATCCATATTCTTCCTTCGGCAGCAAAACTGGTTCTGTATAGGCACATCTCACTGAAATCAGTAGTAGTTATACATGTTGCCCTGAATCTCTACACTGCTATTTAGTAGGTAGCTAACAGTAAATTAGATATCTAATGCCTTAAATAGCTGAAATAGCTAACTGTTGTCTACCTTAGCTTGGAAAATGTCAGGACTGGGCTAGACTGTCTTTGCTGTTGTTTTTTAATTGCATTGTAGCAATGTTCAGCATCTTCTTTAGCAGATACTGAATTAATGTAGTGAAAAGCAGCCATGAACCTCATGAGATTGAACAATACAAATAAAAATGTGTTTCTTGCATGGTTTCTGGAGTCTTGTGAACCATGAAAAGTTCTCTAGATGATTTCTACACCTAGATTACCGCCTTTTCCCCTGCTCTAAGCTAGAAATAAGATGAAACTCTTTTAAAAACACTTATTTTCAAGAACTAAAGCTATGAATGGAATGTCAGACTTTAAGAGACCTGCTGATAAATCACTGGACATGGCAGTGACTGAGTAGAACAGTATGGATCTTGTGAACCATGAAAAGTTCTCTAGATGATTTCTACACCTAGATTACCGCCTTTTCCCCTGCTCTAAGCTAGAAATAAGATGAAACTCTTTTAAAAACACTTATTTTCAAGAACTAAAGCTATGAATGGAATGTCAGACTTTAAGAGACCTGCTGATAAATCACTGGACATGGCAGTGACTGAGTAGAACAGTATGGAAATGATAGCAGATGTTTACAAGAGAAAATTTACCTGCTGAA